>NW_027221912.1:0-25399 GCF_041296265.1 Equus caballus
AAGTAGGCTGCTAAGACTGATGTCAAAGAGCACACTGCCTATGTTTGCTTGCAGACGTTGCATGGTTTCGGGTCTGACGTTCAAGTGAAAGCCGAGGGAGGAGCTGCAGTTCCCCCGAGAGCGAGCGTAGCGGGGACCCTGCGTCCCTGTCAGCGCACCTTCCCGCTCCGCGAAGGTCCGAAGCGTGTGGGCGGGGCCGCGGGAGTTCTCCAGGAGGGTGTCCCCGTCGCTGTCCGCAGTCCACCGCCGGAGGGGGGCGGGGCAACGGCCGGGCAGCGTCTGGGCGGCGGCGCTGCGCGCCTGCGCGCGAGGAGAGGAGAGGAGAGGAGCGCGCGGCTGCTGGGCCGCCGTCCTGGGAGGCGTGGGAGGCGTCGGCGAGCCGCGCCTGCCTGCCAGAGCCGAGCCCGGCGGAGTCCGGCCGCGCTGTGCTGCTCTCTCGCGGGCCGGGCTCGTCCGTTCCGCCGGCGTCCGTGGACGCCGCTCCGTGTCCCCGCTGGGCACAGCAGCCGGGCCCTCCACAGCCACGGCCGCTAGCCTGAGGAGGCCCTCCTTCAGCTCCCGCTCTTCCTGCTCGCCGGACACGGACGACCAGGGCGCCTGCGAAGAGGATTCCACTGAGAGAGGTACCTGGGGGGCGTGGGCCTGGGGGCTGGTGGGAGGCGAGCGTTGTCCCTGAGGAATAGGCTTGTGCGCCGAGAGGTGCCCGTCAGGTCGCGGGACAGCTGTGCGGCGCGGGGGAGCGAGGGGGTCTCTTCGTGCGCTTGAGGCGTTCGTGGAACGGGCGGTGTGTGCCGGGCACGGGGCCAGCCTGGGCATGCGGTGCCCGGGAGTCGGGCGCTGAAGCGCCCCCCGTGGTCTTGGCTTCTTGAAGGACAGACGCGAAGTCGATAAGGACACTGTCTCGAGGCGTTCTGAGGATGTGCGGGTCTCCCTCTTTTCGAGGCTACGTTCCGTTGGGGTTTTCACGAAGCCTGTTGTGGCCTGAAGCTCAGGCGGTTCGGGGGAAGTGGCCTGTGGAGGGCCACGTAATATTTGTGTGCAGAGCCAGTGCTTTCCAAAGCCCTTGACTGTGCAGAAGTCTACCTGTTAGGGGTGCAGTGGGGGCTGTCCGGGGAGCGTTGTGAGCACAGGTATGTGCCCCACACTTGAAAGTCTGGAAAGGAAAGCGTGAGGCTGGAGGGTGCTCCGTTCGTTCCCTCCTTGCCCAGAAAGTCTGGAGAGTTGACTTTGGGACAAGTCCTTCCTTTCCTCTGGTCGGTGCGTGTTCGGTGGCCTGGACACTTGGTGAGCAAGACTGACAGGGTGTTTGACGTACTGGACCTCAAAGCCTGGTTGGAAGGACAGACAGGCAGCAACCAATTACCTAGGAGATACGTAAAGGCAATTTGGTGTTGAGTGTTGAGAAATACGGCATTTTACTGTTAGACTTTGTGACTTAGGCAGTGATGTTGAAGCTGAGAGCAGAGGCCTAAAAGACAAGGAGGACTTGTGCGGGAGAGTGTTGGGACAGGGCAAGGGAGGAGGATGGCCTGTCAGAGGAGCTGAAAGAACGCCCTGGAGACTGGGGGCCGCCGCGTAGGGACTGTAGGGTGGGGAAAACAAAACTTTCCATTGAGGCTGGCGCTTCCTCTAGGTTTTTGGAGACTGAGCGTGGTGATTCAGAACGTGGCCTCTGGAGCAGACTCTGTCAAATGGGTCCTGGCTCCGCCACCTACGGGCTGTGTGAACTTGGGCAAGTTACTGTACCATTCTGTGTGTCGGTTTTCCTGATCTGTAAAACGGGGATGATTATCATACACACTCCATAGGTGAGTTGTAAAGGTGAGAGGATATTTCATATCCGTAGAGTACTTAGAGCAGTGTCTGGCCTTTAGTAGGCGTTAGTAGTGGTTGATTAAAGAAATGGATAAATGCATACCTAAGTATTCAAGGCTTGGAGGCTGTCCCTGGTGAAACGTGTGAACTTGAATGGATTACACCCAACTTTGTTTTGTTTCCTTTCAGCTTGCAGTTGCTACTGACCGCATCTGCAGCACTGTGGAATTAGAAATAATCTCCCTCGACGAGCTGCTCTTAGTAAAACCATCTAATGCTGTCCAAATTATCCAGGAAATAAAAGCCAGTAGTATAGTAGGGTTAGGCTTATTTAATATGTATTCTTTATATTGGTTTGTTTAGTGTTTGTTGGTAACCTTTTTTTTTTTTTTTTTTTTTGTGTCCAAGCTGCTCGGTTTAAAAAGAGCAGATTAGCTAGGAAATGGTTCAGACCCAGAGAAAAGTAGAGAGTCGTGTAAGCAGAGCACGCCTTTCCTTGACTCTCTGTCGAGAGCTTTTGTGATTCCAGCTGCTCTCTGCCTCAGACGAGGTGCCCTCTGCGTGTGCAGTCATCTAAACAGTGCAGGGTCTGGGACCGTGGAGAATCCAAGCAGTATAGTCATGCTTTGCTTAACAGTGGGGATAAGTTCTGAGGAGTGCGTCATGGTCAGGCAATCTCGAGACTGTGCCGACACCACGGAGTCCTAAACCTGGATGGCAGAGCCTTCTACACACCTAGGCCATATGGGACTAATCTGATGGGACCCCCGTTGTTGACTGAAACGTCCCGATGTAGGGCATGACTGTACTTCCCAACTCCAGGGCACGGAAGTGTAGCCTGTGGGGCTTTTGAAAAGAACAGAGACGCTCAAGGCCTACTCTGGACCCACTGACTCAGAATCTACTGGATAGTTCCTGGCTTTAAAGACCAGACGTAGTCCACCTCTGCAGACATCTCATCAACGTTTTTCACGCTGGGCTTCCCTCATCTGAGAAAACAGGCCAAGAGATTGTGAGGCTCCATAGTTAGTGTTTTAATCCATTTGGCAGGACTCAGTGTTTTTCACGTTCTGTGATACTGGGATCTGCATCTGCACCGTAATGTGTTAAACCTTGAAATCTTGTCCAAAAGTCATGTCGTTACCTGGAGAATCCTTCTGTGAATTCCAGGCAGGTTGCCATCTTTCTGCTTCCGCCTCCTCACCTTGACAATGGGGAGAATAACGGTAACCTACCTTTTGGATGTTGAGGATGAAATGAGACAGTTGGTGCAAAGCAGTCGGCACAGGATCTGGCACAAAGTGAAGCTTCAATCATTATGATTACAGTAGTTTGTTTTGATTTCCCTCCAGTCGGAATATAGTTTAGTTGAAGTTAGTGGCTGTGTCACAGCTGTGTCTCAGGCTGGTGTCTGCCGCCCTGAGCTAAGCCATAAAAATCCCTGGAATAACTTTTCAAAAGCCTGTTAGCCTCTTGAGGCTCCTACGCTTTTTTATTTTATTTTATTTTATTGTATTTTATTTTATTTTATTTTATTGCAGTAACAGTGGATCCCAAGATGATATAGCTTTCAGATGTACGTTGTAATATATTTTGAGTTCTGTGTAGATTACATCGTGTTCACCACCCGAAAACTAATGATAGTCCGTCACCTCACATGTGAGCCTCATCACCCCTTTGGCTCTCTCCCCTCCCCCCTCCCCCTATGGTAACCACCAATCCAATCTCCTTTGCTCTGTGTGCGTTTGTCGTTGTTTTTAGCTTCTCCTTATGAGTGAGATCACACGGTGTTTGACTTTCTCCCTCTGATTTATTTCACTTCACATAATACCCTCAAGGTCCATCCACGTTGTCACAAATGGCCGGATCTCATCGTTTCTTAGGGCCGAGTGGCATTCCATTGTGTATACATACCACATCTTCTTGATCCATTCTTCCCTTGATGGGCACCTAGGTTGCTTCCAAGTTTTGGCTGTTGTGAATAATGCTGCAGTGAACCTAGGGGTGCATGTGTCTTTCTGCATTGGTGTTTTCAAGTTCTTTGGATGAATAGCCAGCAGTGGGCTAGCTGGATCATACATATGGTAGATGTATTCTTAGTTTTCTGAGGATACTCCATACTGCTTTCCATAGTGGCTGCACCGGTCTGCCCTCCCACCAGCAGTGCAGGAGAGTTCCCTTCTCTGCACATCCTCTCCGACACTTGTCTCTTGTCTTGTTACTTAGAGCCATTCTGACCAGAGTAAGGTGACATCTCCTTGTAGTTGTGATTTGCATTTCTCTGATCGCTAAGGATGTTGAGTCCCTTTCCATATGCCTGTTGGCCATCCGTATACCTTCTTTGGAGAAATCACTGCTCAGATCTTTTGCCCGCCTTTTCAATTGGGTTGTTGATTTTTTTTTGCTGTTGAGATGTGTGAGTTCTTTCTGCGTTTTGGATATTAACCCCTTATCCGATATACGGTTTGCAAGAATCTTCTCCCAGTTGTTAGGTTGTGTTTTGGTTTTGTGGATGGTCTCCTTTGCGGTGCAGAGGATGTTTTTTGACTTTGATGTAGTCCCGTTTGTTCATTTTGTATTTTGTTTCCATTGCCCAGTCAGACGTGGTACTTGAAAGTAGGCTGCTAAGACTGATGTCAAAGAGCACACTGCCTATGTTTGCTTGCAGACGTTGCATGGTTTCGGGTCTGACGTTCAAGTGAAAGCCGAGGGAGGAGGCTGCAGTTCCCCCGAGAGCGAGCGTAGCGGGGACCCTGCGTCCCTGTCAGCGCACCTTCCCGCTCCGCGAAGGTCCGAAGCGTGTGGGCGGGGCCGCGGGAGTTCTCCCAGGAGGGTGTCCCCGTCGCTGTCCGCAGTCCACCGCCGGAGGGGGGGCGGGGCAACGGCCGGGCAGCGTCTGGGCGGCGGCGCGCGCGCGCGCGAGGAGAGGAGAGGAGAGGAGAGGAGCGCGCGGCTGCTGGGCCGCCGTCCTGGGAGGCGTGGGAGGCGTCGGCGAGCCGCGCCTGCCTGCCCAGAGCCGAGCCCGGCGGAGTCCGGCCGCGCTGTGCTGCTCTCTCGCGGGCCGGGCTCGTCCGTTCCGCCGGCGTCCGTGGACGCCGCTCCGTGTCCCCGCTGGGCACAGCAGCCCGGGCCCTCCACAGCCACGGCCGCTAGCCTGAGGAGGCCCTCCTTCAGCTCCCGCTCTTCCTGCTCGCCGGACACGGACGACCAGGGCGCCTGCGAAGAGGATTCCACCTGAGAGAGGTACCTGGGGGGCGTGGGCCTGGGGGCTGGTGGGAGGCGAGCGTGTCCCTGAGGAATAGGCTTGTGCGCCAAGAGGTGCCCGTCAGGTCGCGGGACAGCTGTGCGGCGCGGGGAGCGAGGGGGTCTCTTCGTGCGCTTGAGGCGTTCGTGGAACGGGCGGTGTGTGCCGGGCACGGGGCCAGCCTGGGCATGCGGTGCCCGGGAGTCGGGCGCTGAAGCGCCCCCCGTGGTCTTGGCTTCTTGGAAGGACAGACGCGAAGTCGATAAGGACACTGGTCTCGAGGCGTTCTGAGGAGTGCGGGTCTCCCTCTTTTCGAGGCTACGTTCCGTTGGGGTTTTCACGAAGCCTGTTGTGGGCCTGAAGCTCAGGCCGGTTCGGGGGAAGTGGCCTGTGGAGGGCCACGTAATATTTGTGTGCAGAGCCAGTGCTTTCCAAAGCCCTTGACTGTGCAGAAGTCTACCTGTTAGGGGTGCAGTGGGGGCTGTCCGGGGAGCGTTGTGAGCACAGGTATGTGCCCCACACTTGAAAGTCTGGAAAGGAAAGCGTGAGGCTGGAGGGTGCTCCGTTCGTTCCCTCCTTGCCCAGAAAGTCTGGAGAGTTGACTTTGGGACAAGTCCTTCCTTTCCTCTGGTCGGTGCGTGTTCGGTGGCCTGGACACTTGGTGAGCAAGACTGACAGGGTGTTTGACGTACTGGACCTCACAGCCTGGTTGGAAAGGACAGACAGGCAGCAACCAATTACCTAGGAGATACGTAAAGGCAATTTGGTGTTGAGTGTTGAGAAATACGGCATTTTACTGTTAGACTTTGTGACTTAGGCAGTGATGTTGAAGCTGAGAGCAGAGGCCTAAAAGACAAGGAGGACTTGTGCGGGAGAGTGTTGGGACAGGGCAAGGGAGGAGGATGGCCTGTCAGAGGAGCTGAAAGAACGCCCTGGAGACTGGGGCCGCCGCGTAGGGACTGTAGGGTGGGGAAAACAAAACTTTTCCATTGAGGCTGGCGCTTCCTCTAGGTTTTTGGAGACTGAGCGTGGTGATTCAGAACGTGGCCTCTGGAGCCAGACTCTGTCAAATGGGTCCTGGCTCCGCCACCTACGGGCTGTGTGAACTTGGGCAAGTTACTGTACCATTCTGTGTGTCGGTTTCCTGATCTGTAAAACGGGGATGATTATCATACACACTCCATAGGTGAGTGTAAAGGTGAGAGGATATTTCATATCCGTAGAGTACTTAGAGCAGTGTCTGGCCTTTAGTAGGCGTTAGTAGTGGTTGATTAAAGAAATGGATAAATGCATACCTAAGTATTAAAGGCTTGGAGGCTGTCCCTGGTGAAACGTGTGAACTTGAATGGATTACACCCAACTTTGTTTTGTTTCCTTTCCAGCTTGCAGTTGCTACTGACCGCATCTGCAGCACTGTGGAATTAGAAATAATCTCCCTCGACGAGGCTGCTCTTAGTAAAACCATCTAATGCTGTCCAAATTATCCCAGGGAAATAAAAGCCAGTAGTATAGTAGGGTTAGGCTTATTTAATATGTATTCTTTATATTGGTTTGTTTAGTGTTTGTTGGTAACCTTTTTTTTTTTTTTTTTTTTTTTTTTTTTGTGGCCAAGCTGCTCGGTTAAAAAGAGCAGATTAGCTATGAAATGGTTCAGACCCAGAGAAAAGTAGAGAGTCGTGTAAGCAGAGCACGCCTTTCCTTGACTCTCTGTCGAGAGCTTTTGTGATTCCAGCTGCTCTCTGCCTCAGACGAGGTGCCCTCTGCGTGTGCAGTCATCTAAACAGTGCAGGGTCTGGGACCGTGGAGAATCCAAGGCAGTATAGTCATGCTTTGCTTAACAGTGGGGATAAGTTCTGAGGAGTGTGTCATGGTCAGGCAATCTCGAGACTGTGCCGACACCACGGAGTTCCTAAACCTGGATGGCAGAGCCTCCTACACACCTAGGCCATATGGGACTAATCTGATGGGACCCCCGTTGTTGACTGAAACGTCCCGATGTAGGGCATGACTGTACTTCCCAACTCCAAGGGCACGGAAGTGTAGCCTGTGGGGCTTTTGAAAAGAACAGAGACGCTCAAGGCCTACTCTGGACCCACTGACTCAGAATCTACTGGGATAGTTCCCGGCTTTAAAGACCAGACGTAGTCCACCTCTGCAGACATCTCATCAACGGTTTTTCACGCTGGGCTTTCCCTCATCTGAGAAAACAGGCCAAGAGATTGTGAGGCTCCATAGTTAGTGTTTTAATCCATTTGGCAGGACTCAGTGTTTTTCACGTTCTGTGATACTGGGATCTGCATCTGCACCGTAATGTGTTAAACCTTGAAATCTTGTCCAAAAGTCATGTCGTTACCTGGAGAATCCTTCTGTGAATTCCAGGCAGGTTGCCATCTTTCTGCTTCCGCCTCCTCACCTTGACAATGGGGAGAATAACGGTAACCTACCTTTTGGATGTGAGGATGAAATGAGACAGTTGGTGCAAAGCAGTCGGCACAGGATCTGGCACAAAGTGAAGCCTTCAATCAATTATGATTACAGTAGTTTGTTTTGATTTCCCTCCAGTCGGAATATAGTTTAGTTGAAGTTAGTGGCTGTGTCACAGCTGTGTCTCAGGCTGGTGTCTGCCGCCCTGAGCTAAGCCATAAAAATCCCTGGAATAACTTTTCAAAAGCCTGTTAGCCTCTTGAGGCTCCTACGCTTTTTTATTTTATTTTATTTTATTTTATTTTATTTTATTTTATTGCAGTAACAGTGGATCCCAAGATGATATAGCTTTCAGATGTACGTTGTAATATATTTTGAGTTCTGTGTAGATTACATCGTGTTCACCACCCGAAAACTAATGATAGTCCGTCACCTCACATGTGAGCCTCATCACCCCTTTGGCTCTCTCCCCTCCCCCCTCCCCCTATGGTAACCACCAATCCAATCTCCTTTGCTCTGTGTGCGTTTGTCGTTGTTTTTAGCTTCTCCTTATGAGTGAGATCACACGGTGTTTGACTTTCTCCCTCTGATTTATTTCACTTCACATAATACCCTCAAGGTCCATCCACGTTGTCACAAATGGCCGGATCTCATCGTTTCTTAGGGCCGAGTGGCATTCCATTGTGTATACATACCACATCTTCTTGATCCATTCTTCCCTTGATGGGCACCTAGGTTGCTTCCAAGTTTTGGCTGTTGTGAATAATGCTGCAGTGAACCTAGGGGTGCATGTGTCTTTCTGCATTGGTGTTTTCAAGTTCTTTGGATGAATAGCCAGCAGTGGGCTAGCTGGATCATACATATGGTAGATGTATTCTTAGTTTTCTGAGGATACTCCATACTGCTTTCCATAGTGGCTGCACCGGTCTGCCCTCCCACCAGCAGTGCAGGAGAGTTCCCTTCTCTGCACATCCTCTCCGACACTTGTCTCTTGTCTTGTTACTTAGAGCCATTCTGACCAGAGTAAGGTGACATCTCCTTGTAGTTGTGATTTGCATTTCTCTGATCGCTAAGGATGTTGAGTCCCTTTCCATATGCCTGTTGGCCATCCGTATACCTTCTTTGGAGAAATCACTGCTCAGATCTTTTGCCCGCCTTTTCAATTGGGTTGTTGATTTTTTTTTGCTGTTGAGATGTGTGAGTTCTTTCTGCGTTTTGGATATTAACCCCTTATCCGATATACGGTTTGCAAGAATCTTCTCCCAGTTGTTAGGTTGTGTTTTGGTTTTGTGGATGGTCTCCTTTGCGGTGCAGAGGATGTTTTTTGACTTTGATGTAGTCCCGTTTGTTCATTTTGTATTTTGTTTCCATTGCCCAGTCAGACGTGGTACTTGAAAGTAGGCTGCTAAGACTGATGTCAAAGAGCACACTGCCTATGTTTGCTTGCAGACGTTGCATGGTTTCGGGTCTGACGTTCAAGTGAAAGCCGAGGGAGGAGGCTGCAGTTCCCCCGAGAGCGAGCGTAGCGGGGACCCTGCGTCCCTGTCAGCGCACCTTCCCGCTCCGCGAAGGTCCGAAGCGTGTGGGCGGGGCCGCGGGAGTTCTCCCAGGAGGGTGTCCCCGTCGCTGTCCGCAGTCCACCGCCGGAGGGGGGGCGGGGCAACGGCCGGGCAGCGTCTGGGCGGCGGGCGCGCGCTGCGCGCGCGAGGAGAGGAGAGGAGAGGAGCGCGCGGCTGCTGGGCCGCCGTCCTGGGAGGCGTGGGAGGCGTCGGCGAGCCGCGCCTGCCTGCCCAGAGCCGAGCCCGGCGGAGTCCGGCCGCGCTGTGCTGCTCTCTCGCGGGCCGGGCTCGTCCGTTCCGCCGGCGTCCGTGGACGCCGCTCCGTGTCCCCGCTGGGCACAGCAGCCCGGGCCCTCCACAGCCACGGCCGCTAGCCTGAGGAGGCCCTCCTTCAGCTCCCGCTCTTCCTGCTCGCCGGACACGGACGACCAGGGCGCCTGCGAAGAGGATTCCACCTGAGAGAGGTACCTGGGGGGCGTGGGCCTGGGGGCTGGTGGGAGGCGAGCGTGTCCCTGAGGAATAGGCTTGTGCGCCGAGAGGTGCCCGTCAGGTCGCGGGACAGCTGTGCGGCGCGGGGAGCGAGGGGGTCTCTTCGTGCGCTTGAGGCGTTCGTGGAACGGGCGGTGTGTGCCGGGCACGGGGCCAGCCTGGGCATGCGGTGCCCGGGAGTCGGGCGCTGAAGCGCCCCCCGTGGTCTTGGCTTCTTGGAAGGACAGACGCGAAGTCGATAAGGACACTGGTCTCGAGGCGTTCTGAGGAGTGCGGGTCTCCCTCTTTTCGAGGCTACGTTCCGTTGGGGTTTTCACGAAGCCTGTTGTGGGCCTGAAGCTCAGGCCGGTTCGGGGGAAGTGGCCTGTGGAGGGCCACGTAATATTTGTGTGCAGAGCCAGTGCTTTCCAAAGCCCTTGACTGTGCAGAAGTCTACCTGTTAGGGGTGCAGTGGGGGCTGTCCGGGGAGCGTTGTGAGCACAGGTATGTGCCCCACACTTGAAAGTCTGGAAAGGAAAGCGTGAGGCTGGAGGGTGCTCCGTTCGTTCCCTCCTTGCCCAGAAAGTCTGGAGAGTTGACTTTGGGACAAGTCCTTCCTTTCCTCTGGTCGGTGCGTGTTCGGTGGCCTGGACACTTGGTGAGCAAGACTGACAGGGTGTTTGACGTACTGGACCTCAAAGCCTGGTTGGAAAGGACAGACAGGCAGCAACCAATTACCTAGGAGATACGTAAAGGCAATTTGGTGTTGAGTGTTGAGAAATACGGCATTTTACTGTTAGACTTTGTGACTTAGGCAGTGATGTTGAAGCTGAGAGCAGAGGCCTAAAAGACAAGGAGGACTTGTGCGGGAGAGTGTTGGGACAGGGCAAGGGAGGAGGATGGCCTGTCAGAGGAGCTGAAAGAACGCCCTGGAGACTGGGGCCGCCGCGTAGGGACTGTAGGGTGGGGAAAACAAAACTTTTCCATTGAGGCTGGCGCTTCCTCTAGGTTTTTGGAGACTGAGCGTGGTGATTCAGAACGTGGCCTCTGGAGCCAGACTCTGTCAAATGGGTCCTGGCTCCGCCACCTACGGGCTGTGTGAACTTGGGCAAGTTACTGTACCATTCTGTGTGTCGGTTTCCTGATCTGTAAAACGGGGATGATTATCATACACACTCCATAGGTGAGTGTAAAGGTGAGAGGATATTTCATATCCGTAGAGTACTTAGAGCAGTGTCTGGCCTTTAGTAGGCGTTAGTAGTGGTTGATTAAAGAAATGGATAAATGCATACCTAAGTATTCAAGGCTTGGAGGCTGTCCCTGGTGAAACGTGTGAACTTGAATGGATTACACCCAACTTTGTTTTGTTTCCTTTCCAGCTTGCAGTTGCTACTGACCGCATCTGCAGCACTGTGGAATTAGAAATAATCTCCCTCGACGAGGCTGCTCTTAGTAAAACCATCTAATGCTGTCCAAATTATCCCAGGGAAATAAAAGCCAGTAGTATAGTAGGGTTAGGCTTATTTAATATGTATTCTTTATATTGGTTTGTTTAGTGTTTGTTGGTAACCTTTTTTTTTTTTTTTTTTTTGTGTCCAAGCTGCTCGGTTAAAAAGAGCAGATTAGCTAGGAAATGGTTCAGACCCAGAGAAAAGTAGAGAGTCGTGTAAGCAGAGCACGCCTTTCCTTGACTCTCTGTCGAGAGCTTTTGTGATTCCAGCTGCTCTCTGCCTCAGACGAGGTGCCCTCTGCGTGTGCAGTCATCTAAACAGTGCAGGGTCTGGGACCGTGGAGAATCCAAGGCAGTATAGTCATGCTTTGCTTAACAGTGGGGATAAGTTCTGAGGAGTGCGTCATGGTCAGGCAATCTCGAGACTGTGCCGACACCACGGAGTTCCTAAACCTGGATGGCAGAGCCTTCTACACACCTAGGCCATATGGGACTAATCTGATGGGACCCCCGTTGTTGACTGAAACGTCCCGATGTAGGGCATGACTGTACTTCCCAACTCCAAGGGCACGGAAGTGTAGCCTGTGGGGCTTTTGAAAAGAACAGAGACGCTCAAGGCCTACTCTGGACCCACTGACTCAGAATCTACTGGGATAGTTCCTGGCTTTAAAGACCAGACGTAGTCCACCTCTGCAGACATCTCATCAACGGTTTTTCACGCTGGGCTTTCCCTCATCTGAGAAAACAGGCCAAGAGATTGTGAGGCTCCATAGTTAGTGTTTTAATCCATTTGGCAGGACTCAGTGTTTTTCACGTTCTGTGATACTGGGATCTGCATCTGCACCGTAATGTGTTAAACCTTGAAATCTTGTCCAAAAGTCATGTCGTTACCTGGAGAATCCTTCTGTGAATTCCAGGCAGGTTGCCATCTTTCTGCTTCCGCCTCCTCACCTTGACAATGGGGAGAATAACGGTAACCTACCTTTTGGATGTGAGGATGAAATGAGACAGTTGGTGCAAAGCAGTCGGCACAGGATCTGGCACAAAGTGAAGCCTTCAATCAATTATGATTACAGTAGTTTGTTTTGATTTCCCTCCAGTCGGAATATAGTTTAGTTGAAGTTAGTGGCTGTGTCACAGCTGTGTCTCAGGCTGGTGTCTGCCGCCCTGAGCTAAGCCATAAAAATCCCTGGAATAACTTTTCAAAAGCCTGTTAGCCTCTTGAGGCTCCTACGCTTTTTTATTTTATTTTATTTTATTTTATTTTATTTTATTTTATTTTATTTTATTGCAGTAACAGTGGATCCCAAGATGATATAGCTTTCAGATGTACGTTGTAATATATTTTGAGTTCTGTGTAGATTACATCGTGTTCACCACCCGAAAACTAATGATAGTCCGTCACCTCACATGTGAGCCTCATCACCCCTTTGGCTCTCTCCCCTCCCCCCTCCCCCTATGGTAACCACCAATCCAATCTCCTTTGCTCTGTGTGCGTTTGTCGTTGTTTTTAGCTTCTCCTTATGAGTGAGATCACACGGTGTTTGACTTTCTCCCTCTGATTTATTTCACTTCACATAATACCCTCAAGGTCCATCCACGTTGTCACAAATGGCCGGATCTCATCGTTTCTTAGGGCCGAGTGGCATTCCATTGTGTATACATACCACATCTTCTTGATCCATTCTTCCCTTGATGGGCACCTAGGTTGCTTCCAAGTTTTGGCTGTTGTGAATAATGCTGCAGTGAACCTAGGGGTGCATGTGTCTTTCTGCATTGGTGTTTTCAAGTTCTTTGGATGAATAGCCAGCAGTGGGCTAGCTGGATCATACATATGGTAGATGTATTCTTAGTTTTCTGAGGATACTCCATACTGCTTTCCATAGTGGCTGCACCGGTCTGCCCTCCCACCAGCAGTGCAGGAGAGTTCCCTTCTCTGCACATCCTCTCCGACACTTGTCTCTTGTCTGTTACTTAGAGCCATTCTGACCAGAGTAAGGTGACATCTCCTTGTAGTTGTGATTTGCATTTCTCTGATCGCTAAGGATGTTGAGTCCCTTTCCATATGCCTGTTGGCCATCCGTATACCTTCTTTGGAGAAATCACTGCTCAGATCTTTTGCCCGCCTTTTCAATTGGGTTGTTGATTTTTTTTTGCTGTTGAGATGTGTGAGTTCTTTCTGCGTTTTGGATATTAACCCCTTATCCGATATACGGTTTGCAAGAATCTTCTCCCAGTTGTTAGGTTGTGTTTTGGTTTTGTGGATGGTCTCCTTTGCGGTGCAGAGGATGTTTTTTGACTTTGATGTAGTCCCGTTTGTTCATTTTGTATTTTGTTTCCATTGCCCAGTCAGACGTGGTACTTGAAAGTAGGCTGCTAAGACTGATGTCAAAGAGCACACTGCCTATGTTTGCTTGCAGACGTTGCATGGTTTCGGGTCTGACGTTCAAGTGAAAGCCGAGGGAGGAGGCTGCAGTTCCCCCGAGAGCGAGCGTAGCGGGGACCCTGCGTCCCTGTCAGCGCACCTTCCCGCTCCGCGAAGGTCCGAAGCGTGTGGGCGGGGCCGCGGGAGTTCTCCCAGGAGGGTGTCCCCGTCGCTGTCCGCAGTCCACCGCCGGAGGGGGGGCGGGGCAACGGCCGGGCAGCGTCTGGGCGGCGGCGCGCGCGCGCGCGAGGAGAGGAGAGGAGAGGAGAGGAGCGCGCGGCTGCTGGGCCGCCGTCCTGGGAGGCGTGGGAGGCGTCGGCGAGCCGCGCCTGCCTGCCCAGAGCCGAGCCCGGCGGAGTCCGGCCGCGCTGTGCTGCTCTCTCGCGGGCCGGGCTCGTCCGTTCCGCCGGCGTCCGTGGACGCCGCTCCGTGTCCCCGCTGGGCACAGCAGCCCGGGCCCTCCACAGCCACGGCCGCTAGCCTGAGGAGGCCCTCCTTCAGCTCCCGCTCTTCCTGCTCGCCGGACACGGACGACCAGGGCGCCTGCGAAGAGGATTCCACCTGAGAGAGGTACCTGGGGGGCGTGGGCCTGGGGGCTGGTGGGAGGCGAGCGTGTCCCTGAGGAATAGGCTTGTGCGCCAAGAGGTGCCCGTCAGGTCGCGGGACAGCTGTGCGGCGCGGGGAGCGAGGGGGTCTCTTCGTGCGCTTGAGGCGTTCGTGGAACGGGCGGTGTGTGCCGGGCACGGGGCCAGCCTGGGCATGCGGTGCCCGGGAGTCGGGCGCTGAAGCGCCCCCCGTGGTCTTGGCTTCTTGGAAGGACAGACGCGAAGTCGATAAGGACACTGGTCTCGAGGCGTTCTGAGGAGTGCGGGTCTCCCTCTTTTCGAGGCTACGTTCCGTTGGGGTTTTCACGAAGCCTGTTGTGGGCCTGAAGCTCAGGCCGGTTCGGGGGAAGTGGCCTGTGGAGGGCCACGTAATATTTGTGTGCAGAGCCAGTGCTTTCCAAAGCCCTTGACTGTGCAGAAGTCTACCTGTTAGGGGTGCAGTGGGGGCTGTCCGGGGAGCGTTGTGAGCACAGGTATGTGCCCCACACTTGAAAGTCTGGAAAGGAAAGCGTGAGGCTGGAGGGTGCTCCGTTCGTTCCCTCCTTGCCCAGAAAGTCTGGAGAGTTGACTTTGGGACAAGTCCTTCCTTTCCTCTGGTCGGTGCGTGTTCGGTGGCCTGGACACTTGGTGAGCAAGACTGACAGGGTGTTTGACGTACTGGACCTCACAGCCTGGTTGGAAAGGACAGACAGGCAGCAACCAATTACCTAGGAGATACGTAAAGGCAATTTGGTGTTGAGTGTTGAGAAATACGGCATTTTACTGTTAGACTTTGTGACTTAGGCAGTGATGTTGAAGCTGAGAGCAGAGGCCTAAAAGACAAGGAGGACTTGTGCGGGAGAGTGTTGGGACAGGGCAAGGGAGGAGGATGGCCTGTCAGAGGAGCTGAAAGAACGCCCTGGAGACTGGGGCCACCGCGTAGGGACTGTAGGGTGGGGAAAACAAAACTTTTCCATTGAGGCTGGCGCTTCCTCTAGGTTTTTGGAGACTGAGCGTGGTGATTCAGAACGTGGCCTCTGGAGCCAGACTCTGTCAAATGGGTCCTGGCTCCGCCACCTACGGGCTGTGTGAACTTGGGCAAGTTACTGTACCATTCTGTGTGTCGGTTTCCTGATCTGTAAAACGGGGATGATTATCATACACACTCCATAGGTGAGTGTAAAGGTGAGAGGATATTTCATATCCGTAGAGTACTTAGAGCAGTGTCTGGCCTTTAGTAGGCGTTAGTAGTGGTTGATTAAAGAAATGGATAAATGCATACCTAAGTATTAAAGGCTTGGAGGCTGTCCCTGGTGAAACGTGTGAACTTGAATGGATTACACCCAACTTTGTTTTGTTTCCTTTCCAGCTTGCAGTTGCTACTGACCGCATCTGCAGCACTGTGGAATTAGAAATAATCTCCCTCGACGAGGCTGCTCTTAGTAAAACCATCTAATGCTGTCCAAATTATCCCAGGGAAATAAAAGCCAGTAGTATAGTAGGGTTAGGCTTATTTAATATGTATTCTTTATATTGGTTTGTTTAGTGTTTGTTGGTAACCTTTTTCTTTTTTTTTTTTTTTGTGGCCAAGCTGCTCGGTTAAAAAGAGCAGATTAGCTAGGAAATGGTTCAGACCCAGAGAAAAGTAGAGAGTCGTGTAAGCAGAGCACGCCTTTCCTCGACTCTCTGTCGAGAGCTTTTGTGATTCCAGCTGCTCTCTGCCTCAGACGAGGTGCCCTCTGCGTGTGCAGTCATCTAAACAGTGCAGGGTCTGGGACCGTGGAGAATCCAAGGCAGTATAGTCATGCTTTGCTTAACAGTGGGGATAAGTTCTGAGGAGTGTGTCATGGTCAGGCAATCTCGAGACTGTGCCGACACCACGGAGTTCCTAAACCTGGATGGCAGAGCCTCCTACACACCTAGGCCATATGGGACTAATCTGATGGGACCCCCGTTGTTGACTGAAACGTCCCGATGTAGGGCATGACTGTACTTCCCAACTCCAAGGGCACGGAAGTGTAGCCTGTGGGGCTTTTGAAAAGAACAGAGACGCTCAAGGCCTACTCTGGACCCACTGACTCAGAATCTACTGGGATAGTTCCCGGCTTTAAAGACCAGACGTAGTCCACCTCTGCAGACATCTCATCAACGGTTTTTCACGCTGGGCTTTCCCTCATCTGAGAAAACAGGCCAAGAGATTGTGAGGCTCCATAGTTAGTGTTTTAATCCATTTGGCAGGACTCAGTGTTTTTCACGTTCTGTGATACTGGGATCTGCATCTGCACCGTAATGTGTTAAACCTTGAAATCTTGTCCAAAAGTCATGTCGTTACCTGGAGAATCCTTCTGTGAATTCCAGGCAGGTTGCCATCTTTCTGCTTCCGCCTCCTCACCTTGACAATGGGGAGAATAACGGTAACCTACCTTTTGGATGTGAGGATGAAATGAGACAGTTGGTGCAAAGCAGTCGGCACAGGATCTGGCACAAAGTGAAGCCTTCAATCAATTATGATTACAGTAGTTTGTTTTGATTTCCCTCCAGTCGGAATATAGTTTAGTTGAAGTTAGTGGCTGTGTCACAGCTGTGTCTCAGGCTGGTGTCTGCCGCCCTGAGCTAAGCCATAAAAATCCCTGGAATAACTTTTCAAAAGCCTGTTAGCCTCTTGAGGCTCCTACGCTTTTTTATTTTATTTTATTTTATTTTATTTTATTTTATTTTATTTTATTTTATTGCAGTAACAGTGGATCCCAAGATGATATAGCTTTCAGATGTACGTTGTAATATATTTTGAGTTCTGTGTAGATTACATCGTGTTCACCACCCGAAAACTAATGATAGTCCGTCACCTCACATGTGAGCCTCATCACCCCTTTGGCTCTCTCCCCTCCCCCCTCCCCCTATGGTAACCACCAATCCAATCTCCTTTGCTCTGTGTGCGTTTGTCGTTGTTTTTAGCTTCTCCTTATGAGTGAGATCACACGGTGTTTGACTTTCTCCCTCTGATTTATTTCACTTCACATAATACCCTCAAGGTCCATCCACGTTGTCACAAATGGCCGGATCTCATCGTTTCTTAGGGCCGAGTGGCATTCCATTGTGTATACATACCACATCTTCTTGATCCATTCTTCCCTTGATGGGCACCTAGGTTGCTTCCAAGTTTTGGCTGTTGTGAATAATGCTGCAGTGAACCTAGGGGTGCATGTGTCTTTCTGCATTGGTGTTTTCAAGTTCTTTGGATGAATAGCCAGCAGTGGGCTAGCTGGATCATACATATGGTAGATGTATTCTTAGTTTTCTGAGGATACTCCATACTGCTTTCCATAGTGGCTGCACCGGTCTGCCCTCCCACCAGCAGTGCAGGAGAGTTCCCTTCTCTGCACATCCTCTCCGACACTTGTCTCTTGTCTTGTTACTTAGAGCCATTCTGACCAGAGTAAGGTGACATCTCCTTGTAGTTGTGATTTGCATTTCTCTGATCGCTAAGGATGTTGAGTCCCTTTCCATATGCCTGTTGGCCATCCGTATACCTTCTTTGGAGAAATCACTGCTCAGATCTTTTGCCCGCCTTTTCAATTGGGTTGTTGATTTTTTTTTGCTGTTGAGATGTGTGAGTTCTTTCTGCGTTTTGGATATTAACCCCTTATCCGATATACGGTTTGCAAGAATCTTCTCCCAGTTGTTAGGTTGTGTTTTGGTTTTGTGGATGGTCTCCTTTGCGGTGCAGAGGATGTTTTTTGACTTTGATGTAGTCCCGTTTGTTCATTTTGTATTTTGTCTCCATTGCCCAGTCAGACGTGGTACTTGAAAGTAGGCTGCTAAGACTGATGTCAAAGAGCACACTGCCTATGTTTGCTTGCAGACGTTGCATGGTTTCGGGTCTGACGTTCAAGTGAAAGCCGAGGGAGGAGGCTGCAGTTCCCCCGAGAGCGAGCGTAGCGGGGACCCTGCGTCCCTGTCAGCGCACCTTCCCGCTCCGCGAAGGTCCGAAGCGTGTGGGCGGGGCCGCGGGAGTTCTCCCAGGAGGGTGTCCCCGTCGCTGTCCGCAGTCCACCGCCGGAGGGGGGGCGGGGCAACGGCCGGGCAGCGTCTGGGCGGCGGCGCGCGCGCGCGCGAGGAGAGGAGAGGAGAGGAGAGGAGCGCGCGGCTGCTGGGCCGCCGTCCTGGGAGGCGTGGGAGGCGTCGGCGAGCCGCGCCTGCCTGCCCAGAGCCGAGCCCGGCGGAGTCCGGCCGCGCTGTGCTGCTCTCTCGCGGGCCGGGCTCGTCCGTTCCGCCGGCGTCCGTGGACGCCGCTCCGTGTCCCCGCTGGGCACAGCAGCCCGGGCCCTCCACAGCCACGGCCGCTAGCCTGAGGAGGCCCTCCTTCAGCTCCCGCTCTTCCTGCTCGCCGGACACGGACGACCAGGGCGCCTGCGAAGAGGATTCCACCTGAGAGAGGTACCTGGGGGGCGTGGGCCTGGGGGCTGGTGGGAGGCGAGCGTGTCCCTGAGGAATAGGCTTGTGCGCCAAGAGGTGCCCGTCAGGTCGCGGGACAGCTGTGCGGCGCGGGGAGCGAGGGGGTCTCTTCGTGCGCTTGAGGCGTTCGTGGAACGGGCGGTGTGTGCCGGGCACGGGGCCAGCCTGGGCATGCGGTGCCCGGGAGTCGGGCGCTGAAGCGCCCCCCGTGGTCTTGGCTTCTTGGAAGGACAGACGCGAAGTCGATAAGGACACTGGTCTCGAGGCGTTCTGAGGAGTGCGGGTCTCCCTCTTTTCGAGGCTACGTTCCGTTGGGGTTTTCACGAAGCCTGTTGTGGGCCTGAAGCTCAGGCCGGTTCGGGGGAAGTGGCCTGTGGAGGGCCACGTAATATTTGTGTGCAGAGCCAGTGCTTTCCAAAGCCCTTGACTGTGCAGAAGTCTACCTGTTAGGGGTGCAGTGGGGGCTGTCCGGGGAGCGTTGTGAGCACAGGTATGTGCCCCACACTTGAAAGTCTGGAAAGGAAAGCGTGAGGCTGGAGGGTGCTCCGTTCGTTCCCTCCTTGCCCAGAAAGTCTGGAGAGTTGACTTTGGGACAAGTCCTTCCTTTCCTCTGGTCGGTGCGTGTTCGGTGGCCTGGACACTTGGTGAGCAAGACTGACAGGGTGTTTGACGTACTGGACCTCACAGCCTGGTTGGAAAGGACAGACAGGCAGCAACCAATTACCTAGGAGATACGTAAAGGCAATTTGGTGTTGAGTGTTGAGAACTACGGCATTTTACTGTTAGACTTTGTGACTTAGGCAGTGATGTTGAAGCTGAGAGCAGAGGCCTAAAAGACAAGGAGGACTTGTGCGGGAGAGTGTTGGACAGGGCAAGGGAGGAGGATGGCCTGTCAGAGGAGCTGAAAGAACGCCCTGGAGACTGGGGCCGCCGCGTAGGGACTGTAGGGTGGGGAAAACAAAACTTTTCCATTGAGGCTGGCGCTTCCTCTAGGTTTTTGGAGACTGAGCGTGGTGATTCAGAACGTGGCCTCTGGAGCCAGACTCTGTCAAATGGGTCCTGGCTCCGCCACCTACGGGCTGTGTGAACTTGGGCAAGTTACTGTACCATTCTGTGTGTCGGTTTCCTGATCTGTAAAACGGGGATGATTATCATACACACTCCATAGGTGAGTGTAAAGGTGAGAGGATATTTCATATCCGTAGAGTACTTAGAGCAGTGTCTGGCCTTTAGTAGGCGTTAGTAGTGGTTGATTAAAGAAATGGATAAATGCATACCTAAGTATTAAAGGCTTGGAGGCTGTCCCTGGTGAAACGTGTGAACTTGAATGGATTACACCCAACTTTGTTTTGTTTCCTTTCCAGCTTGCAGTTGCTACTGACCGCATCTGCAGCACTGTGGAATTAGAAATAATCTCCCTCGACGAGGCTGCTCTTAGTAAAACCATCTAATGCTGTCCAAATTATCCCAGGGAAATAAAAGCCAGTAGTATAGTAGGGTTAGGCTTATTTAATATGTATTCTTTATATTGGTTTGTTTAGTGTTTGTTGGTAACCTTTTTCTTTTTTTTTTTTTTTTGTGGCCAAGCTGCTCGGTTAAAAAGAGCAGATTAGCTAGGAAATGGTTCAGACCCAGAGAAAAGTAGAGAGTCGTGTAAGCAGAGCACGCCTTTCCTCGACTCTCTGTCGAGAGCTTTTGTGATTCCAGCTGCTCTCTGCCTCAGACGAGGTGCCCTCTGCGTGTGCAGTCATCTAAACAGTGCAGGGTCTGGGACCGTGGAGAATCCAAGGCAGTATAGTCATGCTTTGCTTAACAGTGGGGATAAGTTCTGAGGAGTGTGTCATGGTCAGGCAATCTCGAGACTGTGCCGACACCACGGAGTTCCTAAACCTGGATGGCAGAGCCTCCTACACACCTAGGCCATATGGGACTAATCTGATGGGACCCCCGTTGTTGACTGAAACGTCCCGATGTAGGGCATGACTGTACTTCCCAACTCCAAGGGCACGGAAGTGTAGCCTGTGGGGCTTTTGAAAAGAACAGAGACGCTCAAGGCCTACTCTGGACCCACTGACTCAGAATCTACTGGGATAGTTCCCGGCTTTAAAGACCAGACGTAGTCCACCTCTGCAGACATCTCATCAACGGTTTTTCACGCTGGGCTTTCCCTCATCTGAGAAACAGGCCAAGAGATTGTGAGGCTCCATAGTTAGTGTTTTAATCCATTTGGCAGGACTCAGTGTTTTTCACGTTCTGTGATACTGGGATCTGCATCTGCACCGTAATGTGTTAAACCTTGAAATCTTGTCCAAAAGTCATGTCGTTACCTGGAGAATCCTTCTGTGAATTCCAGGCAGGTTGCCATCTTTCTGCTTCCGCCTCCTCACCTTGACAATGGGGAGAATAACGGTAACCTACCTTTTGGATGTGAGGATGAAATGAGACAGTTGGTGCAAAGCAGTCGGCACAGGATCTGGCACAAAGTGAAGCCTTCAATCAATTATGATTACAGTAGTTTGTTTTGATTTCCCTCAGTCGGAATATAGTTTAGTTGAGTTAGTGGCTGTGTCACAGCTGTGTCTCAGGCTGGTGTCTGCCGCCCTGAGCTAAGCCATAAAAATCCCTGGAATAACTTTTCAAAAGCCTGTTAGCCTCTTGAGGCTCCTACGCTTTTTTATTTTATTTTATTTTATTTTATTTTATTTTATTTTATTTTATTTTATTGCAGTAACAGTGGATCCCAAGATGATATAGCTTTCAGATGTACGTTGTAATATATTTTGAGTTCTGTGTAGATTACATCGTGTTCACCACCCGAAAACTAATGATAGTCCGTCACCTCACATGTGAGCCTCATCACCCCTTTGGCTCTCTCCCCTCCCCCCTCCCCCTATGGTAACCACCAATCCAATCTCCTTTGCTCTGTGTGCGTTTGTCGTTGTTTTTAGCTTCTCCTTATGAGTGAGATCACACGGTGTTTGACTTCTCCCTCTGATTTATTTCACTTCACATAATACCCTCAAGGTCCATCCACGTTGTCACAAATGGCCGGATCTCATCGTTTCTTAGGGCCGAGTGGCATTCCATTGTGTATACATACCACATCTTCTTGATCCATTCTTCCCTTGATGGGCACCTAGGTTGCTTCCAAGTTTTGGCTGTTGTGAATAATGCTGCAGTGAACCTAGGGGTGCATGTGTCTTTCTGCATTGGTGTTTTCAAGTTCTTTGGATGAATAGCCAGCAGTGGGCTAGCTGGATCATACATATGGTAGATGTATTCTTAGTTTTCTGAGGATACTCCATACTGCTTTCCATAGATGGCTGCACCGGTCTGCCCTCCCACCAGCAGTGCAGGAGAGTTCCCTTCTCTGCACATCCTCTCCGACACTTGTCTCTTGTCTTGTTACTTAGAGCCATTCTGACCAGAGTAAGGTGACATCTCCTTGTAGTTGTGATTTGCATTTCTCTGATCGCTAAGGATGTTGAGTCCCTTTCCATATGCCTGTTGGCCATCCGTATACCTTCTTTGGAGAAATCACTGCTCAGATCTTTTGCCCGCCTTTTCAATTGGGTTGTTGATTTTTTTTTGCTGTTGAGATGTGTGAGTTCTTTCTGCGTTTTGGATATTAACCCCTTATCCGATATACGGTTTGCAAGAATCTTCTCCCAGTTGTTAGGTGTGTTTTGTTTTGTGGATGTCTCCTTTGCGGTGCAGAGGATGTTTTTTGACTTTGATGTAGTCCCGTTTGTTCATTTTGTATTTTGTCTCCATTGCCCAGTCAGACGTGGTACTTGAAAGTAGGCTGCTAAGACTGATGTCAAAGAGCACACTGCTATGTTTGCTTGCAGACGTTGCATGGTTTCGGGTCTGACGTTCAAGTGAAAGCCGAGGGAGGAGGCTGCAGTTCCCCCCGAGAGCGAGCCGTTAGCGGGGACCCTGCGTCCCTGTCAGCGCACCTTCCCGCTCCGCGAAGGTCCGAAGCGTGTGGGCGGGGGCCGCGGGAGTTCTCCCAGGAGGGTGTCCCCGTCGCTGTCCGCAGTCCACCGCCGGAGGGGGGGCGGGGCAACGGCCGGGCAGCGTCTGGGCGGCGGCGCGCGCTGCGCGCGAGGAGAGGAGAGGAGAGGAGAGGAGCGCGCGGCTGCTGGGCCGCCGTCCTGGGAGGCGTGGGAGGCGTCGGCGAGCCGCGCCTGCCTGCCAGAGCCGAGCCCGGCGGAGTCCGGCCGCGCTGTGCTGCTCTCTCGCGGGCCGGGCTCGTCCGTTCCGCCGGCGTCCGTGACGCCGCTCCGTGTCCCCGCTGGGCACAGCAGCCCGGGCCCTCCACAGCCACGGCCGCTAGCCTGAGGAGGCCCTCCTTCAGCTCCCGCTCTTCCTGCTCGCCGGACACGGACGACCAGGGCGCCTGCGAAGAGGATTCCACCTGAGAGAGGTACCTGGGGGGCGTGGGCCTGGGGGCTGGTGGGAGGCGAGCGTGTCCCTGAGGAATAGGCTTGTGCGCCAAGAGGTGCCCGTCAGGTCGCGGGACAGCTGTGCGGCGCGGGGAGCGAGGGGGTCTCTTCGTGCGCTTGAGGCGTTCGTGGAACGGGCGGTGTGTGCCGGGCACGGGGCCAGCCTGGGCATGCGGTGCCCGGGAGTCGGGCGCTGAAGCGCCCCCCGTGGTCTTGGCTTCTTGGAAGGACAGACGCGAAGTCGATAAGGACACTGGTCTCGAGGCGTTCTGAGGAGTGCGGGTCTCCCTCTTTTCGAGGCTACGTTCCGTTGGGTTTTCACGAAGCCTGTTGTGGCCTGAAGCTCAGGCCGGTTCGGGGGAAGTGGCCTGTGGAGGGCCACGTAATATTTGTGTGCAGAGCCAGTGCTTTCCAAAGCCCTTGACTGTGCAGAAGTCTACCTGTTAGGGGTGCAGTGGGGGCTGTCCGGGGAGCGTTGTGAGCACAGGTATGTGCCCCACACTTGAAAGTCTGGAAAGGAAAGCGTGAGGCTGGAGGGTGCTCCGTTCGTTCCTCCTTGCCCAGAAAGTCTGGAGAGTTGACTTTGGGACAAGTCCTTCCTTTCCTCTGGTCGGTGCGTGTTCGGTGGCCTGGACACTTGGTGAGCAAGACTGACAGGGTGTTGACGTACTGGACCTCACAGCCTGGTTGGAAAGGACAGACAGGCAGCAACCAATTACCTAGGAGATACGTAAAGGCAATTTGGTGTTGAGTGTTGAGAAATACGGCATTTTACTGTTAGACTTTGTGACTTAGGCAGTGATGTTGAAGCTGAGAGCAGAGGCCTAAAAGACAAGGAGGACTTGTGCGGGAGAGTGTTGGGACAGGGCAAGGGAGGAGGATGGCCTGTCAGAGGAGCTGAAAGAACGCCCTGGAGACTGGGGCCGCCGCGTAGGGACTGTAGGGTGGGGAAAACAAAACTTTTCCATTGAGGCTGGCGCTTCCTCTAGGTTTTTGGAGACTGAGCGTGGTGATTCAGAACGTGGCCTCTGGAGCCAGACTCTGTCAAATGGGTCCTGGCTCCGCCACCTACGGGCTGTGTGAACTTGGGCAAGTTACTGTACCATTCTGTGTGTCGGTTTCCTGATCTGTAAAACGGGGATGATTATCATACACACTCCATAGGTGAGTGTAAAGGTGAGAGGATATTTCATATCCGTAGAGTACTTAGAGCAGTGTCTGGCCTTTAGTAGGCGTTAGTAGTGGTTGATTAAAGAAATGGATAAATGCATACCTAAGTATTAAAGGCTTGGAGGCTGTCCTGGTGAAACGTGTGAACTTGAATGGATTACACCCAACTTGTTTTGTTTCCTTTCCAGCTTGCAGTTGCTACTGACCGCATCTGCAGCACTGTGGAATTAGAAATAATCTCCCTCGACGAGGCTGCTCTTAGTAAAACCATCTAATGCTGTCCAAATTATCCCAGGGAAATAAAAGCCAGTAGTATAGTAGGGTTAGGCTTATTTAATATGTATTCTTTATATTGGTTTGTTTAGTGTTTGTTGGTAACCTTTTTCTTTTTTTTTTTTTTTTGTGGCCAAGCTGCTCGGTTAAAAAGAGCAGATTAGCTAGGAAATGGTTCAGACCCAGAGAAAAGTAGAGAGTCGTGTAAGCAGAGCACGCCTTTCCTCGACTCTCTGTCGAGAGCTTTTGTGATTCCAGCTGCTCTCTGCCTCAGACGAGGTGCCCTCTGCGTGTGCAGTCATCTAAACAGTGCAGGGTCTGGGACCGTGGAGAATCCAAGGCAGTATAGTCATGCTTGCTTAACAGTGGGGATAAGTTCTGAGGAGTGTGTCATGGTCAGGCAATCTCGAGACTGTGCCGACACCACGGAGTTCCTAAACCTGGATGGCAGAGCCTCCTACACACCTAGGCCATATGGGACTAATCTGATGGGACCCCCGTTGTTGACTGAAACGTCCCGATGTAGGGCATGACTGTACTTCCCAACTCCAAGGGCACGGAAGTGTAGCCTGTGGGGCTTTTGAAAAGAACAGAGACGCTCAAGGCCTACTCTGGACCCACTGACTCAGAATCTACTGGGATAGTTCCCGGCTTTAAAGACCAGACGTAGTCCACCTCTGCAGACATCTCATCAACGGTTTTTCACGCTGGGCTTTCCCTCATCTGAGAAAACAGGCCAAGAGATTGTGAGGCTCCATAGTTAGTGTTTTAATCCATTTGGCAGGACTCAGTGTTTTTCACGTTCTGTGATACTGGGATCTGCATCTGCACCGTAATGTGTTAAACCTTGAAATCTTGTCCAAAAGTCATGTCGTTACCTGGAGAATCCTTCTGTGAATTCCAGGCAGGTTGCCATCTTTCTGCTTCGCCTCCTCACCTTGACAATGGGGAGAATAACGGTAACCTACCTTTTGGATGTGAGGATGAAATGAGACAGTTGGTGCAAAGCAGTCGGCACAGGATCTGGCACAAAGTGAAGCCTTCAATCAATTAAAAATACAGTAGTTTGTTTTGATTTCCCTCC
>NW_027221913.1:0-24644 GCF_041296265.1 Equus caballus
ATAGGCTTGTGCGCCAAGAGGTGCCCGTCAGGTCGCGGGACAGCTGTGCGGCGCGGGGGAGCGAGGGGGTCTCTTCGTGCGCTTGAGGCGTTCGTGGAACGGGCGGTGTGTGCCGGGCACGGGGCCAGCCTGGGCATGCGGTGCCCGGGAGTCGGGCGCTGAAGCGCCCCCGTGGTCTTGGCTTCTTGGAAGGACAGACGCGAAGTCGATAAGGACACTGGTCTCGAGGCGTTCTGAGGAGTGCGGGTCTCCCTCTTTTCGAGGCTACGTTCCGTTGGGGTTTTCACGAAGCCTGTTGTGGGCCTGAAGCTCAGGCCGGTTCGGGGGAAGTGGCCTGTGGAGGGCCACGTAATATTTGTGTGCAGAGCCAGTGCTTTCCAAAGCCCTTGACTGTGCAGAAGTCTACCTGTTAGGGGTGCAGTGGGGGCTGTCCGGGGAGCGTTGTGAGCACAGGTATGTGCCCCACACTTGAAAGTCTGGAAAGGAAAGCGTGAGGCTGGAGGGTGCTCCGTTCGTTCCCTCCTTGCCCAGAAAGTCTGGAGAGTTTGACTTTGGGACAAGTCCTTCCTTTCCTCTGGTCGGTGCGTGTTCGGTGGCCTGGACACTTGGTGAGCAAGACTGACAGGGGTGTTTGACGTACTGGACCTCACAGCCTGGTTGGAAAGGACAGACAGGCAGCAACCAATTACCTAGGAGATACGTAAAGGCAATTTGGTGTTGAGTGTTGAGAAATACGGCATTTTACTGTTAGACTTTGTGACTTAGGCAGTGATGTTGAAGCTGAGAGCAGAGGCCTAAAAGACAAGGAGGACTTGTGCGGGAGAGTGTTGGGACAGGGCAAGGGAGGAGGATGGCCTGTCAGAGGAGCTGAAAGAACGCCCTGGAGACTGGGGCCGCCGCGTAGGGACTGTAGGGTGGGGAAAACAAAACTTTTCCATTGAGGCTGGCGCTTCCTCTAGGTTTTGGAGACTGAGCGTGGTGATTCAGAACGTGGCCTCTGGAGCCAGACTCTGTCAAATGGGTCCTGGCTCCGCCACCTACGGGCTGTGTGAACTTGGGCAAGTTACTGTACCATTCTGTGTGTCGGTTTCCTGATCTGTAAAACGGGGATGATTATCCTACACACTCCATAGGTGAGTGTAAAGGTGAGAGGATATTTCATATCCGTTAGAGTACTTAGAGCAGTGTCTGGCCTTTAGTAGGCGTTAGTAGTGGTTGATTAAAGAAATGGATAAATGCATACCTAAGTATTAAAGGCTTGGAGGCTGTCCCTGGTGAAACGTGTGAACTTGAATGGATTACACCCAACTTTGTTTTGTTTCCTTTCCAGCTTGCAGTTGCTACTGACCGCATCTGCAGCACTGTGGAATTAGAAATAATCTCCCTCGACGAGGCATGCTCTTAGTAAAACCATCTAATGCTGTCCAAATTATCCCAGGGAAATAAAGCCAGTAGTATAGTAGGGTTAGGCTTATTTAATATGTATTCTTTATATTGGTTTGTTTAGTGTTTGTTGGTAACCTTTTTTTTTTTTTTTTTTTTTTTTTTTTTGGGCCAAGCTGCTCGGTTAAAAAGAGCAGATTAGCTATGAAATGGTTCAGACCCAGAGAAAAGTAGAGAGTCGTGTAAGCAGAGCACGCCTTTCCTTGACTCTCTGTCGAGAGCTTTTGTGATTCCAGCTGCTCTCTGCCTCAGACGAGGTGCCCTCTGCGTGTGCAGTCATCTAAACAGTGCTGGGTCTGGGACCGTGGAGAATCCAAGGCAGTATAGTCATGCTTTGCTTAACAGTGGGGAATAAGTTCTGAGGAGTGTGTCATGGTCAGGCAATCTCGAGACTGTGCCGACACCACGGAGTTCCTAAACCTGGATGGCAGAGCCTCCTACACACCTAGGCATATGGGGACTAATCTGATGGGACCCCCGTTGTTGACTGAAACGTCCCGATGTAGGGCATGACTGTACTTCCCAACTCCAAGGGCACGGAAGTGTAGCCTGTGGGGCTTTTGAAAAGAACAGAGACGCTCAAGGCCTACTCTGGACCACTGACTCAGAATCTACTGGGATAGTTCCCGGCTTTAAAGACCAGACGTAGTCCACCTCTGCAGACATCTCATCAACGGTTTTTCACGCTGGGCTTTCCCTCATCTGAGAAAACAGGCCAAGAGATTGTGAGGCTCCATAGTTAGTGTTTTAATCCATTTGGCAGGACTCAGTGTTTTTCACGTTCTGTGATACTGGGATCTGCATCTGCACCGTAATGTGTTAAACCTTGAAATCTTGTCCAAAAGTCATGTCGTTACCTGGAGATTCCTTCTGTGAATTCCAGGCAGGTTGCCATCTTTCTGCTTCCGCCTCCTCACCTTGACAATGGGGAGAATAACGGTAACCTACCTTTTGGATGTGAGGATGAAATGAGACAGTTGGTGCAAAGCAGTCGGCACAGGATCTGGCACAAAGTGAAGCCTTCAATCAATTATGATTACAGTAGTTTGTTTTGATTCCCTCCAGTCGGAATATAGTTTAGTTGAAGTTAGTGGCTGTGTCACAGCTGTGTCTCAGGCTGGTGTCTGCCGCCCTGAGCTAAGCCATAAAAATCCCTGGAATAACTTTTCAAAAGCCTGTTAGCCTCTTGAGGCTCCTACGCTTTTTTATTTTATTTTATTTTATTTTATTTTATTTTATTTTATTGCAGTAACAGTGGATCCCAAGATGATATAGCTTTTCAGATGTACGTTGTAATATATTTTGAGTTCTGTGTAGATTACATCGTGTTCACCACCCGAAAACTAATGATAGTCCGTCACCTCACATGTGAGCCTCATCACCCCTTTGGCTCTCTCCCCTCCCCCCCTCCCCCTATGGTAACCACCAATCCAATCTCCTTTGCTCTGTGTGCGTTTGTCGTTGTTTTTAGCTTCTCCTTATGAGTGAGATCACACGGTGTTTGACTTTCTCCCTCTGATTTATTTCACTTCACATAATACCCTCAAGGTCCATCCACGTTGTCACAAATGCCGGATCTCATCGTTTCTTAGGGCCGAGTGGCATTCCATTGTGTATACATACCACATCTTCTTGATCCATTCTTCCCTTGATGGGCACCTAGGTTGCTTCCAAGTTTTGGCTGTTGTGAATAATGCTGCAGTGACCTAGGGGTGCATGTGTCTTTCTGCATTGGTGTTTTCAAGTTCTTGGATGAATAGCCAGCAGTGGGCTAGCTGGGATCATACATATGGTAGATGTATTCTTAGTTTTCTGAGGATACTCCATACTGCTTTCCATAGTGGCTGCACCGGTCTGCCCTCCCACCAGCAGTGCAGGAGAGTTCCCTTCTCTGCACATCCTCTCCGACACTTGTCTCTTGTCTTGTTACTTAGAGCCATTCTGACCAGAGTAAGGTGACATCTCCTTGTAGTTGTGATTTGCATTTCTCTGATCGCTAAGGATGTTGAGTCCCTTTCCATATGCCTGTTGGCCATCCGTATACCTTCTTTGGAGAAATCACTGCTCAGATCTTTTGCCCGCCTTTTCAATTGGGTTGTTGATTTTTTTTTGCTGTTGAGATGTGTGAGTTCTTTCTGCGTTTTGGATATTAACCCCTTATCCGATATACGGTTTGCAAGAATCTTCTCCCAGTTGTTAGGTTGTGTTTTGGTTTTGTGGATGGTCTCCTTTGCGGTGCAGAGGATGTTTTTGACTTTGATGTAGTCCCGTTTGTTCATTTTGTATTTTGTTTCCATTGCCAGTCAGACGTGGTACTTGAAAGTAGGCTGCTAAGACTGATGTCAAAGAGCACACTGCCTATGTTTGCTTGCAGACGTTGCATGGTTTCGGGTCTGACGTTCAAGTGAAAGCCGAGGGAGGAGGCTGCAGTTCCCCCGAGAGCGAGCGTAGCGGGGGACCCTGCGTCCCTGTCAGCGCACCTTCCCGCTCCGCGAAGGTCCGAAGCGTGTGGGCGGGGCCGCGGGAGTTCTCCCAGGAGGGTTGTCCCCGTCGCTGTCCGCAGTCCACCGCCGGAGGGGGGGGCGGGGCAACGGCCGGGCAGCGTCTGGGCGGCGGCGCGCGCGGCGGCGCGCGAGGAGAGGAGAGGAGAGGAGCGCGCGGCTGCTGGGCCGCCGTCCTGGGAGGCGTGGGAGGCGTCGGCGAGCCGCGCCTGCCTGCCCAGAGCCGAGCCCGGCGGAGTCCGGCCGCGCTGTGCTGCTCTCTCGCGGGCCGGGCTCGTCCGTTCCGCCGGCGTCCGTGGACGCCGCTCCGTGTCCCCGCTGGGCACAGCAGCCCGGGCCCTCCACAGCCACGGCCGCTAGCCTGAGGAGGCCCTCCTTCAGCTCCCGCTCTTCCTGCTCGCCGGACACGGACGACCAGGGCGCCTGCGAAGAGGATTCCACCTGAGAGAGGTACCT
Source organism: Equus caballus (assembly GCF_041296265.1). NCBI lineage: Eukaryota > Metazoa > Chordata > Mammalia > Perissodactyla > Equidae > Equus > Equus caballus. The sequence continues at coordinate 4,401 of NW_027221913.1, forward strand.
GGGGGGCGTGGGCCTGGGGGCTGGTGGGAGGCGAGCGTGTCCCTGAGGAATAGGCTTGTGCGCCGAGAGGTGCCCGTCAGGTCGCGGGACAGCTGTGCGGCGCGGGGAGCGAGGGGGTCTCTTCGTGCGCTTGAGGCGTTCGTGGAACGGGCGGTGTGTGCCGGGCACGGGGCCAGCCTGGGCATGCGGTGCCCGGAGTCGGGCGCTGAAGCGCCCCCCGTGGTCTTGGCTTCTTGGAAGGACAGACGCGAAGTCGATAAGGACACTGGTCTCGAGGCGTTCTGAGGAGTGCGGGTCTCCCTCTTTTCGAGGCTACGTTCCGTTGGGGTTTTCACGAAGCCTGTTGTGGGCCTGAAGCTCAGGCCGGTTCGGGGGAAGTGGCCTGTGGAGGGCCACGTAATATTTGTGTGCAGAGCCAGTGCTTTCCAAAGCCCTTGACTGTGCAGAAGTCTACCTGTTAGGGGTGCAGTGGGGGCTGTCCGGGGAGCGTTGTGAGCACAGGTATGTGCCCCACACTTGAAAGTCTGGAAAGGAAAGCGTGAGGCTGGAGGGTGCTCCGTTCGTTCCCTCCTTGCCCAGAAAGTCTGGAGAGTTGACTTTGGGACAAGTCCTTCCTTTCCTCTGGTCGGTGCGTGTTCGGTGGCCTGGACACTTGGTGAGCAAGACTGACAGGGTGTTTGACGTACTGGACCTCAAAGCCTGGTTGGAAAGGACAGACAGGCAGCAACCAATTACCTAGGAGATACGTAAAGGCAATTTGGTGTTGAGTGTTGAGAAATACGGCATTTTACTGTTAGACTTTGTGACTTAGGCAGTGATGTTGAAGCTGAGAGCAGAGGCCTAAAAGACAAGGAGGACTTGTGCGGGAGAGTGTTGGGACAGGGCAAGGGAGGAGGATGGCCTGTCAGAGGAGCTGAAAGAACGCCCTGGAGACTGGGGCCGCCGCGTAGGGACTGTAGGGTGGGGAAAACAAAACTTTTCCATTGAGGCTGGCGCTTCCTCTAGGTTTTTGGAGACTGAGCGTGGTGATTCAGAACGTGGCCTCTGGAGCCAGACTCTGTCAAATGGGTCCTGGCTCCGCCACCTACGGGCTGTGTGAACTTGGGCAAGTTACTGTACCATTCTGTGTGTCGGTTTCCTGATCTGTAAAACGGGGATGATTATCATACACACTCCATAGGTGAGTGTAAAGGTGAGAGGATATTTCATATCCGTAGAGTACTTAGAGCAGTGTCTGGCCTTTAGTAGGCGTTAGTAGTGGTTGATTAAAGAAATGGATAAATGCATACCTAAGTATTCAAGGCTTGGAGGCTGTCCCTGGTGAAACGTGTGAACTTGAATGGATTACACCCAACTTTGTTTTGTTTCCTTTCCAGCTTGCAGTTGCTACTGACCGCATCTGCAGCACTGTGGAATTAGAAATAATCTCCCTCGACGAGGCTGCTCTTAGTAAAACCATCTAATGCTGTCCAAATTATCCCAGGGAAATAAAAGCCAGTAGTATAGTAGGGTTAGGCTTATTTAATATGTATTCTTTATATTGGTTTGTTTAGTGTTTGTTGGTAACCTTTTTTTTTTTTTTTTTTTTGTGTCCAAGCTGCTCGGTTAAAAAGAGCAGATTAGCTAGGAAATGGTTCAGACCCAGAGAAAAGTAGAGAGTCGTGTAAGCAGAGCACGCCTTTCCTTGACTCTCTGTCGAGAGCTTTTGTGATTCCAGCTGCTCTCTGCCTCAGACGAGGTGCCCTCTGCGTGTGCAGTCATCTAAACAGTGCAGGGTCTGGGACCGTGGAGAATCCAAGGCAGTATAGTCATGCTTTGCTTAACAGTGGGGATAAGTTCTGAGGAGTGCGTCATGGTCAGGCAATCTCGAGACTGTGCCGACACCACGGAGTTCCTAAACCTGGATGGCAGAGCCTTCTACACACCTAGGCCATATGGGACTAATCTGATGGGACCCCCGTTGTTGACTGAAACGTCCCGATGTAGGGCATGACTGTACTTCCCAACTCCAAGGGCACGGAAGTGTAGCCTGTGGGGCTTTTGAAAAGAACAGAGACGCTCAAGGCCTACTCTGGACCCACTGACTCAGAATCTACTGGGATAGTTCCTGGCTTTAAAGACCAGACGTAGTCCACCTCTGCAGACATCTCATCAACGGTTTTTCACGCTGGGCTTTCCCTCATCTGAGAAAACAGGCCAAGAGATTGTGAGGCTCCATAGTTAGTGTTTTAATCCATTTGGCAGGACTCAGTGTTTTTCACGTTCTGTGATACTGGGATCTGCATCTGCACCGTAATGTGTTAAACCTTGAAATCTTGTCCAAAAGTCATGTCGTTACCTGGAGAATCCTTCTGTGAATTCCAGGCAGGTTGCCATCTTTCTGCTTCCGCCTCCTCACCTTGACAATGGGGAGAATAACGGTAACCTACCTTTTGGATGTGAGGATGAAATGAGACAGTTGGTGCAAAGCAGTCGGCACAGGATCTGGCACAAAGTGAAGCCTTCAATCAATTATGATTACAGTAGTTTGTTTTGATTTCCCTCCAGTCGGAATATAGTTTAGTTGAAGTTAGTGGCTGTGTCACAGCTGTGTCTCAGGCTGGTGTCTGCCGCCCTGAGCTAAGCCATAAAAATCCCTGGAATAACTTTTCAAAAGCCTGTTAGCCTCTTGAGGCTCCTACGCTTTTTTATTTTATTTTATTTTATTTTATTTTATTTTATTTTATTTTATTTTATTGCAGTAACAGTGGATCCCAAGATGATATAGCTTTCAGATGTACGTTGTAATATATTTTGAGTTCTGTGTAGATTACATCGTGTTCACCACCCGAAAACTAATGATAGTCCGTCACCTCACATGTGAGCCTCATCACCCCTTTGGCTCTCTCCCCTCCCCCCTCCCCCTATGGTAACCACCAATCCAATCTCCTTTGCTCTGTGTGCGTTTGTCGTTGTTTTTAGCTTCTCCTTATGAGTGAGATCACACGGTGTTTGACTTTCTCCCTCTGATTTATTTCACTTCACATAATACCCTCAAGGTCCATCCACGTTGTCACAAATGGCCGGATCTCATCGTTTCTTAGGGCCGAGTGGCATTCCATTGTGTATACATACCACATCTTCTTGATCCATTCTTCCCTTGATGGGCACCTAGGTTGCTTCCAAGTTTTGGCTGTTGTGAATAATGCTGCAGTGAACCTAGGGGTGCATGTGTCTTTCTGCATTGGTGTTTTCAAGTTCTTTGGATGAATAGCCAGCAGTGGGCTAGCTGGATCATACATATGGTAGATGTATTCTTAGTTTTCTGAGGATACTCCATACTGCTTTCCATAGTGGCTGCACCGGTCTGCCCTCCCACCAGCAGTGCAGGAGAGTTCCCTTCTCTGCACATCCTCTCCGACACTTGTCTCTTGTCTTGTTACTTAGAGCCATTCTGACCAGAGTAAGGTGACATCTCCTTGTAGTTGTGATTTGCATTTCTCTGATCGCTAAGGATGTTGAGTCCCTTTCCATATGCCTGTTGGCCATCCGTATACCTTCTTTGGAGAAATCACTGCTCAGATCTTTTGCCCGCCTTTTCAATTGGGTTGTTGATTTTTTTTTGCTGTTGAGATGTGTGAGTTCTTTCTGCGTTTTGGATATTAACCCCTTATCCGATATACGGTTTGCAAGAATCTTCTCCCAGTTGTTAGGTTGTGTTTTGGTTTTGTGGATGGTCTCCTTTGCGGTGCAGAGGATGTTTTTTGACTTTGATGTAGTCCCGTTTGTTCATTTTGTATTTTGTTTCCATTGCCCAGTCAGACGTGGTACTTGAAAGTAGGCTGCTAAGACTGATGTCAAAGAGCACACTGCCTATGTTTGCTTGCAGACGTTGCATGGTTTCGGGTCTGACGTTCAAGTGAAAGCCGAGGGAGGAGGCTGCAGTTCCCCCGAGAGCGAGCGTAGCGGGGACCCTGCGTCCCTGTCAGCGCACCTTCCCGCTCCGCGAAGGTCCGAAGCGTGTGGGCGGGGCCGCGGGAGTTCTCCCAGGAGGGTGTCCCCGTCGCTGTCCGCAGTCCACCGCCGGAGGGGGGGCGGGGCAACGGCCGGGCAGCGTCTGGGCGGCGGCGCGCGCTGCGCGCGAGGAGAGGAGAGGAGAGGAGAGGAGCGCGCGGCTGCTGGGCCGCCGTCCTGGGAGGCGTGGGAGGCGTCGGCGAGCCGCGCCTGCCTGCCCAGAGCCGAGCCCGGCGGAGTCCGGCCGCGCTGTGCTGCTCTCTCGCGGGCCGGGCTCGTCCGTTCCGCCGGCGTCCGTGGACGCCGCTCCGTGTCCCCGCTGGGCACAGCAGCCCGGGCCCTCCACAGCCACGGCCGCTAGCCTGAGGAGGCCCTCCTTCAGCTCCCGCTCTTCCTGCTCGCCGGACACGGACGACCAGGGCGCCTGCGAAGAGGATTCCACCTGAGAGAGGTACCTGGGGGGCGTGGGCCTGGGGGCTGGTGGGAGGCGAGCGTGTCCCTGAGGAATAGGCTTGTGCGCCAAGAGGTGCCCGTCAGGTCGCGGGACAGCTGTGCGGCGCGGGGAGCGAGGGGGTCTCTTCGTGCGCTTGAGGCGTTCGTGGAACGGGCGGTGTGTGCCGGGCACGGGGCCAGCCTGGGCATGCGGTGCCCGGGAGTCGGGCGCTGAAGCGCCCCCCGTGGTCTTGGCTTCTTGGAAGGACAGACGCGAAGTCGATAAGGACACTGGTCTCGAGGCGTTCTGAGGAGTGCGGGTCTCCCTCTTTTCGAGGCTACGTTCCGTTGGGGTTTTCACGAAGCCTGTTGTGGGCCTGAAGCTCAGGCCGGTTCGGGGGAAGTGGCCTGTGGAGGGCCACGTAATATTTGTGTGCAGAGCCAGTGCTTTCCAAAGCCCTTGACTGTGCAGAAGTCTACCTGTTAGGGGTGCAGTGGGGGCTGTCCGGGGAGCGTTGTGAGCACAGGTATGTGCCCCACACTTGAAAGTCTGGAAAGGAAAGCGTGAGGCTGGAGGGTGCTCCGTTCGTTCCCTCCTTGCCCAGAAAGTCTGGAGAGTTGACTTTGGGACAAGTCCTTCCTTTCCTCTGGTCGGTGCGTGTTCGGTGGCCTGGACACTTGGTGAGCAAGACTGACAGGGTGTTTGACGTACTGGACCTCACAGCCTGGTTGGAAAGGACAGACAGGCAGCAACCAATTACCTAGGAGATACGTAAAGGCAATTTGGTGTTGAGTGTTGAGAAATACGGCATTTTACTGTTAGACTTTGTGACTTAGGCAGTGATGTTGAAGCTGAGAGCAGAGGCCTAAAAGACAAGGAGGACTTGTGCGGGAGAGTGTTGGGACAGGGCAAGGGAGGAGGATGGCCTGTCAGAGGAGCTGAAAGAACGCCCTGGAGACTGGGGCCACCGCGTAGGGACTGTAGGGTGGGGAAAACAAAACTTTTCCATTGAGGCTGGCGCTTCCTCTAGGTTTTTGGAGACTGAGCGTGGTGATTCAGAACGTGGCCTCTGGAGCCAGACTCTGTCAAATGGGTCCTGGCTCCGCCACCTACGGGCTGTGTGAACTTGGGCAAGTTACTGTACCATTCTGTGTGTCGGTTTCCTGATCTGTAAAACGGGGATGATTATCATACACACTCCATAGGTGAGTGTAAAGGTGAGAGGATATTTCATATCCGTAGAGTACTTAGAGCAGTGTCTGGCCTTTAGTAGGCGTTAGTAGTGGTTGATTAAAGAAATGGATAAATGCATACCTAAGTATTAAAGGCTTGGAGGCTGTCCCTGGTGAAACGTGTGAACTTGAATGGATTACACCCAACTTTGTTTTGTTTCCTTTCCAGCTTGCAGTTGCTACTGACCGCATCTGCAGCACTGTGGAATTAGAAATAATCTCCCTCGACGAGGCTGCTCTTAGTAAAACCATCTAATGCTGTCCAAATTATCCCAGGGAAATAAAAGCCAGTAGTATAGTAGGGTTAGGCTTATTTAATATGTATTCTTTATATTGGTTTGTTTAGTGTTTGTTGGTAACCTTTTTCTTTTTTTTTTTTTTTTGTGGCCAAGCTGCTCGGTTAAAAAGAGCAGATTAGCTAGGAAATGGTTCAGACCCAGAGAAAAGTAGAGAGTCGTGTAAGCAGAGCACGCCTTTCCTCGACTCTCTGTCGAGAGCTTTTGTGATTCCAGCTGCTCTCTGCCTCAGACGAGGTGCCCTCTGCGTGTGCAGTCATCTAAACAGTGCAGGGTCTGGGACCGTGGAGAATCCAAGGCAGTATAGTCATGCTTTGCTTAACAGTGGGGATAAGTTCTGAGGAGTGTGTCATGGTCAGGCAATCTCGAGACTGTGCCGACACCACGGAGTTCCTAAACCTGGATGGCAGAGCCTCCTACACACCTAGGCCATATGGGACTAATCTGATGGGACCCCCGTTGTTGACTGAAACGTCCCGATGTAGGGCATGACTGTACTTCCCAACTCCAAGGGCACGGAAGTGTAGCCTGTGGGGCTTTTGAAAAGAACAGAGACGCTCAAGGCCTACTCTGGACCCACTGACTCAGAATCTACTGGGATAGTTCCCGGCTTTAAAGACCAGACGTAGTCCACCTCTGCAGACATCTCATCAACGGTTTTTCACGCTGGGCTTTCCCTCATCTGAGAAAACAGGCCAAGAGATTGTGAGGCTCCATAGTTAGTGTTTTAATCCATTTGGCAGGACTCAGTGTTTTTCACGTTCTGTGATACTGGGATCTGCATCTGCACCGTAATGTGTTAAACCTTGAAATCTTGTCCAAAAGTCATGTCGTTACCTGGAGAATCCTTCTGTGAATTCCAGGCAGGTTGCCATCTTTCTGCTTCCGCCTCCTCACCTTGACAATGGGGAGAATAACGGTAACCTACCTTTTGGATGTGAGGATGAAATGAGACAGTTGGTGCAAAGCAGTCGGCACAGGATCTGGCACAAAGTGAAGCCTTCAATCAATTATGATTACAGTAGTTTGTTTTGATTTCCCTCCAGTCGGAATATAGTTTAGTTGAAGTTAGTGGCTGTGTCACAGCTGTGTCTCAGGCTGGTGTCTGCCGCCCTGAGCTAAGCCATAAAAATCCCTGGAATAACTTTTCAAAAGCCTGTTAGCCTCTTGAGGCTCCTACGCTTTTTTATTTTATTTTATTTTATTTTATTTTATTTTATTTTATTTTATTTTATTGCAGTAACAGTGGATCCCAAGATGATATAGCTTTCAGATGTACGTTGTAATATATTTTGAGTTCTGTGTAGATTACATCGTGTTCACCACCCGAAAACTAATGATAGTCCGTCACCTCACATGTGAGCCTCATCACCCCTTTGGCTCTCTCCCCTCCCCCCTCCCCCTATGGTAACCACCAATCCAATCTCCTTTGCTCTGTGTGCGTTTGTCGTTGTTTTTAGCTTCTCCTTATGAGTGAGATCACACGGTGTTTGACTTTCTCCCTCTGATTTATTTCACTTCACATAATACCCTCAAGGTCCATCCACGTTGTCACAAATGGCCGGATCTCATCGTTTCTTAGGGCCGAGTGGCATTCCATTGTGTATACATACCACATCTTCTTGATCCATTCTTCCCTTGATGGGCACCTAGGTTGCTTCCAAGTTTTGGCTGTTGTGAATAATGCTGCAGTGAACCTAGGGGTGCATGTGTCTTTCTGCATTGGTGTTTTCAAGTTCTTTGGATGAATAGCCAGCAGTGGGCTAGCTGGATCATACATATGGTAGATGTATTCTTAGTTTTCTGAGGATACTCCATACTGCTTTCCATAGTGGCTGCACCGGTCTGCCCTCCCACCAGCAGTGCAGGAGAGTTCCCTTCTCTGCACATCCTCTCCGACACTTGTCTCTTGTCTTGTTACTTAGAGCCATTCTGACCAGAGTAAGGTGACATCTCCTTGTAGTTGTGATTTGCATTTCTCTGATCGCTAAGGATGTTGAGTCCCTTTCCATATGCCTGTTGGCCATCCGTATACCTTCTTTGGAGAAATCACTGCTCAGATCTTTTGCCCGCCTTTTCAATTGGGTTGTTGATTTTTTTTTGCTGTTGAGATGTGTGAGTTCTTTCTGCGTTTTGGATATTAACCCCTTATCCGATATACGGTTTGCAAGAATCTTCTCCCAGTTGTTAGGTTGTGTTTTGGTTTTGTGGATGGTCTCCTTTGCGGTGCAGAGGATGTTTTTTGACTTTGATGTAGTCCCGTTTGTTCATTTTGTATTTTGTCTCCATTGCCCAGTCAGACGTGGTACTTGAAAGTAGGCTGCTAAGACTGATGTCAAAGAGCACACTGCCTATGTTTGCTTGCAGACGTTGCATGGTTTCGGGTCTGACGTTCAAGTGAAAGCCGAGGGAGGAGGCTGCAGTTCCCCCGAGAGCGAGCGTAGCGGGGACCCTGCGTCCCTGTCAGCGCACCTTCCCGCTCCGCGAAGGTCCGAAGCGTGTGGGCGGGGCCGCGGGAGTTCTCCCAGGAGGGTGTCCCCGTCGCTGTCCGCAGTCCACCGCCGGAGGGGGGGCGGGGCAACGGCCGGGCAGCGTCTGGGCGGCGGCGCGCGCGCGCGCGAGGAGAGGAGAGGAGAGGAGAGGAGCGCGCGGCTGCTGGGCCGCCGTCCTGGGAGGCGTGGGAGGCGTCGGCGAGCCGCGCCTGCCTGCCCAGAGCCGAGCCCGGCGGAGTCCGGCCGCGCTGTGCTGCTCTCTCGCGGGCCGGGCTCGTCCGTTCCGCCGGCGTCCGTGGACGCCGCTCCGTGTCCCCGCTGGGCACAGCAGCCCGGGCCCTCCACAGCCACGGCCGCTAGCCTGAGGAGGCCCTCCTTCAGCTCCCGCTCTTCCTGCTCGCCGGACACGGACGACCAGGGCGCCTGCGAAGAGGATTCCACCTGAGAGAGGTACCTGGGGGGCGTGGGCCTGGGGGCTGGTGGGAGGCGAGCGTGTCCCTGAGGAATAGGCTTGTGCGCCAAGAGGTGCCCGTCAGGTCGCGGGACAGCTGTGCGGCGCGGGGAGCGAGGGGGTCTCTTCGTGCGCTTGAGGCGTTCGTGGAACGGGCGGTGTGTGCCGGGCACGGGGCCAGCCTGGGCATGCGGTGCCCGGGAGTCGGGCGCTGAAGCGCCCCCCGTGGTCTTGGCTTCTTGGAAGGACAGACGCGAAGTCGATAAGGACACTGGTCTCGAGGCGTTCTGAGGAGTGCGGGTCTCCCTCTTTTCGAGGCTACGTTCCGTTGGGGTTTTCACGAAGCCTGTTGTGGGCCTGAAGCTCAGGCCGGTTCGGGGGAAGTGGCCTGTGGAGGGCCACGTAATATTTGTGTGCAGAGCCAGTGCTTTCCAAAGCCCTTGACTGTGCAGAAGTCTACCTGTTAGGGGTGCAGTGGGGGCTGTCCGGGGAGCGTTGTGAGCACAGGTATGTGCCCCACACTTGAAAGTCTGGAAAGGAAAGCGTGAGGCTGGAGGGTGCTCCGTTCGTTCCCTCCTTGCCCAGAAAGTCTGGAGAGTTGACTTTGGGACAAGTCCTTCCTTTCCTCTGGTCGGTGCGTGTTCGGTGGCCTGGACACTTGGTGAGCAAGACTGACAGGGTGTTTGACGTACTGGACCTCACAGCCTGGTTGGAAAGGACAGACAGGCAGCAACCAATTACCTAGGAGATACGTAAAGGCAATTTGGTGTTGAGTGTTGAGAACTACGGCATTTTACTGTTAGACTTTGTGACTTAGGCAGTGATGTTGAAGCTGAGAGCAGAGGCCTAAAAGACAAGGAGGACTTGTGCGGGAGAGTGTTGGGACAGGGCAAGGGAGGAGGATGGCCTGTCAGAGGAGCTGAAAGAACGCCCTGGAGACTGGGGCCGCCGCGTAGGGACTGTAGGGTGGGGAAAACAAAACTTTTCCATTGAGGCTGGCGCTTCCTCTAGGTTTTTGGAGACTGAGCGTGGTGATTCAGAACGTGGCCTCTGGAGCCAGACTCTGTCAAATGGGTCCTGGCTCCGCCACCTACGGGCTGTGTGAACTTGGGCAAGTTACTGTACCATTCTGTGTGTCGGTTTCCTGATCTGTAAAACGGGGATGATTATCATACACACTCCATAGGTGAGTGTAAAGGTGAGAGGATATTTCATATCCGTAGAGTACTTAGAGCAGTGTCTGGCCTTTAGTAGGCGTTAGTAGTGGTTGATTAAAGAAATGGATAAATGCATACCTAAGTATTAAAGGCTTGGAGGCTGTCCCTGGTGAAACGTGTGAACTTGAATGGATTACACCCAACTTTGTTTTGTTTCCTTTCCAGCTTGCAGTTGCTACTGACCGCATCTGCAGCACTGTGGAATTAGAAATAATCTCCCTCGACGAGGCTGCTCTTAGTAAAACCATCTAATGCTGTCCAAATTATCCCAGGGAAATAAAAGCCAGTAGTATAGTAGGGTTAGGCTTATTTAATATGTATTCTTTATATTGGTTTGTTTAGTGTTTGTTGGTAACCTTTTTCTTTTTTTTTTTTTTTTGTGGCCAAGCTGCTCGGTTAAAAAGAGCAGATTAGCTAGGAAATGGTTCAGACCCAGAGAAAAGTAGAGAGTCGTGTAAGCAGAGCACGCCTTTCCTCGACTCTCTGTCGAGAGCTTTTGTGATTCCAGCTGCTCTCTGCCTCAGACGAGGTGCCCTCTGCGTGTGCAGTCATCTAAACAGTGCAGGGTCTGGGACCGTGGAGAATCCAAGGCAGTATAGTCATGCTTTGCTTAACAGTGGGGATAAGTTCTGAGGAGTGTGTCATGGTCAGGCAATCTCGAGACTGTGCCGACACCACGGAGTTCCTAAACCTGGATGGCAGAGCCTCCTACACACCTAGGCCATATGGGACTAATCTGATGGGACCCCCGTTGTTGACTGAAACGTCCCGATGTAGGGCATGACTGTACTTCCCAACTCCAAGGGCACGGAAGTGTAGCCTGTGGGGCTTTTGAAAAGAACAGAGACGCTCAAGGCCTACTCTGGACCCACTGACTCAGAATCTACTGGGATAGTTCCCGGCTTTAAAGACCAGACGTAGTCCACCTCTGCAGACATCTCATCAACGGTTTTTCACGCTGGGCTTTCCCTCATCTGAGAAAACAGGCCAAGAGATTGTGAGGCTCCATAGTTAGTGTTTTAATCCATTTGGCAGGACTCAGTGTTTTTCACGTTCTGTGATACTGGGATCTGCATCTGCACCGTAATGTGTTAAACCTTGAAATCTTGTCCAAAAGTCATGTCGTTACCTGGAGAATCCTTCTGTGAATTCCAGGCAGGTTGCCATCTTTCTGCTTCCGCCTCCTCACCTTGACAATGGGGAGAATAACGGTAACCTACCTTTTGGATGTGAGGATGAAATGAGACAGTTGGTGCAAAGCAGTCGGCACAGGATCTGGCACAAAGTGAAGCCTTCAATCAATTATGATTACAGTAGTTTGTTTTGATTTCCCTCCAGTCGGAATATAGTTTAGTTGAAGTTAGTGGCTGTGTCACAGCTGTGTCTCAGGCTGGTGTCTGCCGCCCTGAGCTAAGCCATAAAAATCCCTGGAATAACTTTTCAAAAGCCTGTTAGCCTCTTGAGGCTCCTACGCTTTTTTATTTTATTTTATTTTATTTTATTTTATTTTATTTTATTTTATTTTATTGCAGTAACAGTGGATCCCAAGATGATATAGCTTTCAGATGTACGTTGTAATATATTTTGAGTTCTGTGTAGATTACATCGTGTTCACCACCCGAAAACTAATGATAGTCCGTCACCTCACATGTGAGCCTCATCACCCCTTTGGCTCTCTCCCCTCCCCCCTCCCCCTATGGTAACCACCAATCCAATCTCCTTTGCTCTGTGTGCGTTTGTCGTTGTTTTTAGCTTCTCCTTATGAGTGAGATCACACGGTGTTTGACTTTCTCCCTCTGATTTATTTCACTTCACATAATACCCTCAAGGTCCATCCACGTTGTCACAAATGGCCGGATCTCATCGTTTCTTAGGGCCGAGTGGCATTCCATTGTGTATACATACCACATCTTCTTGATCCATTCTTCCCTTGATGGGCACCTAGGTTGCTTCCAAGTTTTGGCTGTTGTGAATAATGCTGCAGTGAACCTAGGGGTGCATGTGTCTTTCTGCATTGGTGTTTTCAAGTTCTTTGGATGAATAGCCAGCAGTGGGCTAGCTGGATCATACATATGGTAGATGTATTCTTAGTTTTCTGAGGATACTCCATACTGCTTTCCATAGTGGCTGCACCGGTCTGCCCTCCCACCAGCAGTGCAGGAGAGTTCCCTTCTCTGCACATCCTCTCCGACACTTGTCTCTTGTCTTGTTACTTAGAGCCATTCTGACCAGAGTAAGGTGACATCTCCTTGTAGTTGTGATTTGCATTTCTCTGATCGCTAAGGATGTTGAGTCCCTTTCCATATGCCTGTTGGCCATCCGTATACCTTCTTTGGAGAAATCACTGCTCAGATCTTTTGCCCGCCTTTTCAATTGGGTTGTTGATTTTTTTTTGCTGTTGAGATGTGTGAGTTCTTTCTGCGTTTTGGATATTAACCCCTTATCCGATATACGGTTTGCAAGAATCTTCTCCCAGTTGTTAGGTTGTGTTTTGGTTTTGTGGATGGTCTCCTTTGCGGTGCAGAGGATGTTTTTTGACTTTGATGTAGTCCCGTTTGTTCATTTTGTATTTTGTCTCCATTGCCCAGTCAGACGTGGTACTTGAAAGTAGGCTGCTAAGACTGATGTCAAAGAGCACACTGCCTATGTTTGCTTGCAGACGTTGCATGGTTTCGGGTCTGACGTTCAAGTGAAAGCCGAGGGAGGAGGCTGCAGTTCCCCCGAGAGCGAGCGTAGCGGGGACCCTGCGTCCCTGTCAGCGCACCTTCCCGCTCCGCGAAGGTCCGAAGCGTGTGGGCGGGGCCGCGGGAGTTCTCCCAGGAGGGTGTCCCCGTCGCTGTCCGCAGTCCACCGCCGGAGGGGGGGCGGGGCAACGGCCGGGCAGCGTCTGGGCGGCGGCGCGCGCGCGCGCGAGGAGAGGAGAGGAGAGGAGAGGAGCGCGCGGCTGCTGGGCCGCCGTCCTGGGAGGCGTGGGAGGCGTCGGCGAGCCGCGCCTGCCTGCCCAGAGCCGAGCCCGGCGGAGTCCGGCCGCGCTGTGCTGCTCTCTCGCGGGCCGGGCTCGTCCGTTCCGCCGGCGTCCGTGGACGCCGCTCCGTGTCCCCGCTGGGCACAGCAGCCCGGGCCCTCCACAGCCACGGCCGCTAGCCTGAGGAGGCCCTCCTTCAGCTCCCGCTCTTCCTGCTCGCCGGACACGGACGACCAGGGCGCCTGCGAAGAGGATTCCACCTGAGAGAGGTACCTGGGGGGCGTGGGCCTGGGGGCTGGTGGGAGGCGAGCGTGTCCCTGAGGAATAGGCTTGTGCGCCAAGAGGTGCCCGTCAGGTCGCGGGACAGCTGTGCGGCGCGGGGAGCGAGGGGGTCTCTTCGTGCGCTTGAGGCGTTCGTGGAACGGGCGGTGTGTGCCGGGCACGGGGCCAGCCTGGGCATGCGGTGCCCGGGAGTCGGGCGCTGAAGCGCCCCCCGTGGTCTTGGCTTCTTGGAAGGACAGACGCGAAGTCGATAAGGACACTGGTCTCGAGGCGTTCTGAGGAGTGCGGGTCTCCCTCTTTTCGAGGCTACGTTCCGTTGGGGTTTTCACGAAGCCTGTTGTGGGCCTGAAGCTCAGGCCGGTTCGGGGGAAGTGGCCTGTGGAGGGCCACGTAATATTTGTGTGCAGAGCCAGTGCTTTCCAAAGCCCTTGACTGTGCAGAAGTCTACCTGTTAGGGGTGCAGTGGGGGCTGTCCGGGGAGCGTTGTGAGCACAGGTATGTGCCCCACACTTGAAAGTCTGGAAAGGAAAGCGTGAGGCTGGAGGGTGCTCCGTTCGTTCCCTCCTTGCCCAGAAAGTCTGGAGAGTTGACTTTGGGACAAGTCCTTCCTTTCCTCTGGTCGGTGCGTGTTCGGTGGCCTGGACACTTGGTGAGCAAGACTGACAGGGTGTTTGACGTACTGGACCTCACAGCCTGGTTGGAAAGGACAGACAGGCAGCAACCAATTACCTAGGAGATACGTAAAGGCAATTTGGTGTTGAGTGTTGAGAAATACGGCATTTTACTGTTAGACTTTGTGACTTAGGCAGTGATGTTGAAGCTGAGAGCAGAGGCCTAAAAGACAAGGAGGACTTGTGCGGGAGAGTGTTGGGACAGGGCAAGGGAGGAGGATGGCCTGTCAGAGGAGCTGAAAGAACGCCCTGGAGACTGGGGCCGCCGCGTAGGGACTGTAGGGTGGGGAAAACAAAACTTTTCCATTGAGGCTGGCGCTTCCTCTAGGTTTTTGGAGACTGAGCGTGGTGATTCAGAACGTGGCCTCTGGAGCCAGACTCTGTCAAATGGGTCCTGGCTCCGCCACCTACGGGCTGTGTGAACTTGGGCAAGTTACTGTACCATTCTGTGTGTCGGTTTCCTGATCTGTAAAACGGGGATGATTATCATACACACTCCATAGGTGAGTGTAAAGGTGAGAGGATATTTCATATCCGTAGAGTACTTAGAGCAGTGTCTGGCCTTTAGTAGGCGTTAGTAGTGGTTGATTAAAGAAATGGATAAATGCATACCTAAGTATTAAAGGCTTGGAGGCTGTCCCTGGTGAAACGTGTGAACTTGAATGGATTACACCCAACTTTGTTTTGTTTCCTTTCCAGCTTGCAGTTGCTACTGACCGCATCTGCAGCACTGTGGAATTAGAAATAATCTCCTCGACGAGGCTGCTCTTAGTAAAACCATCTAATGCTGTCCAAATTATCCAGGGAAATAAAAGCCAGTAGTATAGTAGGGTTAGGCTTATTTAATATGTATTCTTTATATTGGTTTGTTTAGTGTTTGTTGGTAACCTTTTTCTTTTTTTTTTTTTTTTGTGGCCAAGCTGCTCGGTTAAAAAGAGCAGATTAGCTAGGAAATGGTTCAGACCCAGAGAAAAGTAGAGAGTCGTGTAAGCAGAGCACGCCTTTCCTCGACTCTCTGTCGAGAGCTTTTGTGATTCCAGCTGCTCTCTGCCTCAGACGAGGTGCCCTCTGCGTGTGCAGTCATCTAAACAGTGCAGGGTCTGGGACCGTGGAGAATCCAAGGCAGTATAGTCATGCTTTGCTTAACAGTGGGGATAAGTTCTGAGGAGTGTGTCATGGTCAGGCAATCTCGAGACTGTGCCGACACCACGGAGTTCCTAAACCTGGATGGCAGAGCCTCCTACACACCTAGGCCATATGGGACTAATCTGATGGGACCCCCGTTGTTGACTGAAACGTCCCGATGTAGGGCATGACTGTACTTCCCAACTCCAAGGGCACGGAAGTGTAGCCTGTGGGGCTTTTGAAAAGAACAGAGACGCTCAAGGCCTACTCTGGACCCACTGACTCAGAATCTACTGGGATAGTTCCCGGCTTTAAAGACCAGACGTAGTCCACCTCTGCAGACATCTCATCAACGGTTTTTCACGCTGGGCTTTCCCTCATCTGAGAAAACAGGCCAAGAGATTGTGAGGCTCCATAGTTAGTGTTTTAATCCATTTGGCAGGACTCAGTGTTTTTCACGTTCTGTGATACTGGGGATCTGCATCTGCACCGTAATGTGTTAAAACCTTGAAATCTTGTCCAAAAGTCATGTCGTTACCTGGAGAATCCTTCTGTGAATTCCAGGCAGGTTGCCATCTTTCTGCTTCCGCCTCCTCACCTTGACAATGGGGAGAATAACGGTAACCTACCTTTTGGATGTGAGGATGAAATGAGGACAGTTGGTGCAAAGCAGTCGGCACAGGATCTGGCACAAAGTGAAGCCTTCAATCAATTATGATTACAGTAGTTTGTTTTGATTTCCCCTCCAGTCGGAATATAGTTTAGTTGAAGTTAGTGGCTGTGTCACAGCTGTGTCTCAGGCTGGTGTCTGCCGCCCTGAGCTAAGCCATAAAAATCCCTGGAATAACTTTTCAAAAGCCTGTTAGCCTCTTGAGGCTCCTACGCTTTTTTATTTTATTTTATTTTATTTTATTTTATTTTATTTTATTTTATTTTATTGCAGTAACAGTGGATCCCAAGATGATATAGCTTTCAGATGTACGTTGTAATATATTTTGAGTTCTGTGTAGATTACATCGTGTTCACCACCCGAAAACTAATGATAGTCCGTCACCTCACATGTGAGCCTCATCACCCCTTTGGCTCTCTCCCCTCCCCCCTCCCCCTATGGTAACCACCAATCCAATCTCCTTTGCTCTGTGTGCGTTTGTCGTTGTTTTTAGCTTCTCCTTATGAGTGAGATCACACGGTGTTTGACTTTCTCCCTCTGATTTATTTCACTTCACATAATACCCTCAAGGTCCATCCACGTTGTCACAAATGGCCGGATCTCATCGTTTCTTAGGGCCGAGTGGCATTCCATTGTGTATACATACCACATCTTCTTGATCCATTCTTCCCTTGATGGGCACCTAGGTTGCTTCCAAGTTTTGGCTGTTGTGAATAATGCTGCAGTGAACCTAGGGGTGCATGTGTCTTTCTGCATTGGTGTTTTCAAGTTCTTTGGATGAATAGCCAGCAGTGGGCTAGCTGGATCATACATATGGTAGATGTATTCTTAGTTTTCTGAGGATACTCCATACTGCTTTCCATAGTGGCTGCACCGGTCTGCCCTCCCACCAGCAGTGCAGGAGAGTTCCCTTCTCTGCACATCCTCTCCGACACTTGTCTCTTGTCTTGTTACTTAGAGCCATTCTGACCAGAGTAAGGTGACATCTCCTTGTAGTTGTGATTTGCATTTCTCTGATCGCTAAGGATGTTGAGTCCCTTTCCATATGCCTGTTGGCCATCCGTATACCTTCTTTGGAGAAATCACTGCTCAGATCTTTTGCCCGCCTTTTCAATTGGGTTGTTGATTTTTTTTTGCTGTTGAGATGTGTGAGTTCTTTCTGCGTTTTGGATATTAACCCCTTATCCGATATACGGTTTGCAAGAATCTTCTCCCAGTTGTTAGGTTGTGTTTTGGTTTTGTGGATGGTCTCCTTTGCGGTGCAGAGGATGTTTTTTGACTTTGATGTAGTCCCGTTTGTTCATTTTGTATTTTGTCTCCATTGCCCAGTCAGACGTGGTACTTGAAAGTAGGCTGCTAAGACTGATGTCAAAGAGCACACTGCCTATGTTTGCTTGCAGACGTTGCATGGTTTCGGGTCTGACGTTCAAGTGAAAGCCGAGGGAGGAGGCTGCAGTTCCCCCGAGAGCGAGCGTAGCGGGGACCCTGCGTCCCTGTCAGCGCACCTTCCCGCTCCGCGAAGGTCCGAAGCGTGTGGGCGGGGGCCGCGGGAGTTCTCCCAGGAGGGTGTCCCCGTCGCTGTCCGCAGTCCACCGCCGGAGGGGGGGCGGGGCAACGGCCGGGCAGCGTCTGGGCGGCGGCGCGCGCGCGCGCGAGGAGAGGAGAGGAGAGGAGAGGAGCGCGCGGCTGCTGGGCCGCCGTCCTGGGAGGCGTGGGAGGCGTCGGCGAGCCGCGCCTGCCTGCCCAGAGCCGAGCCCGGCGGAGTCCGGCCGCGCTGTGCTGCTCTCTCGCGGGCCGGGCTCGTCCGTTCCGCCGGCGTCCGTGGACGCCGCTCCGTGTCCCCGCTGGGCACAGCAGCCCGGGCCCTCCACAGCCACGGCCGCTAGCCTGAGGAGGCCCTCCTTCAGCTCCCGCTCTTCCTGCTCGCCGGACACGGACGACCAGGGCGCCTGCGAAGAGGATTCCACCTGAGAGAGGTACCTGGGGGGCGTGGGCCTGGGGGCTGGTGGGAGGCGAGCGTGTCCCTGAGGAATAGGCTTGTGCGCCAAGAGGTGCCCGTCAGGTCGCGGGACAGCTGTGCGGCGCGGGGAGCGAGGGGGTCTCTTCGTGCGCTTGAGGCGTTCGTGGAACGGGCGGTGTGTGCCGGGCACGGGGCCAGCCTGGGCATGCGGTGCCCGGGAGTCGGGCGCTGAAGCGCCCCCCGTGGTCTTGGCTTCTTGGAAGGACAGACGCGAAGTCGATAAGGACACTGGTCTCGAGGCGTTCTGAGGAGTGCGGGTCTCCCTCTTTTCGAGGCTACGTTCCGTTGGGGTTTTCACGAAGCCTGTTGTGGGCCTGAAGCTCAGGCCGGTTCGGGGGAAGTGGCCTGTGGAGGGCCACGTAATATTTGTGTGCAGAGCCAGTGCTTTCCAAAGCCCTTGACTGTGCAGAAGTCTACCTGTTAGGGGTGCAGTGGGGGCTGTCCGGGGAGCGTTGTGAGCACAGGTATGTGCCCCACACTTGAAAGTCTGGAAAGGAAAGCGTGAGGCTGGAGGGTGCTCCGTTCGTTCCCTCCTTGCCCAGAAAGTCTGGAGAGTTGACTTTGGGACAAGTCCTTCCTTTCCTCTGGTCGGTGCGTGTTCGGTGGCCTGGACACTTGGTGAGCAAGACTGACAGGGTGTTTGACGTACTGGACCTCACAGCCTGGTTGGAAAGGACAGACAGGCAGCAACCAATTACCTAGGAGATACGTAAAGGCAATTTGGTGTTGAGTGTTGAGAACTACGGCATTTTACTGTTAGACTTTGTGACTTAGGCAGTGATGTTGAAGCTGAGAGCAGAGGCCTAAAAGACAAGGAGGACTTGTGCGGGAGAGTGTTGGGACAGGGCAAGGGAGGAGGATGGCCTGTCAGAGGAGCTGAAAGAACGCCCTGGAGACTGGGGCCGCCGCGTAGGGACTGTAGGGTGGGGAAAACAAAACTTTTCCATTGAGGCTGGCGCTTCCTCTAGGTTTTTGGAGACTGAGCGTGGTGATTCAGAACGTGGCCTCTGGAGCCAGACTCTGTCAAATGGGTCCTGGCTCCGCCACCTACGGGCTGTGTGAACTTGGGCAAGTTACTGTACCATTCTGTGTGTCGGTTTCCTGATCTGTAAAACGGGGATGATTATCATACACACTCCATAGGTGAGTGTAAAGGTGAGAGGATATTTCATATCCGTAGAGTACTTAGAGCAGTGTCTGGCCTTTAGTAGGCGTTAGTAGTGGTTGATTAAAGAAATGGATAAATGCATACCTAAGTATTAAAGGCTTGGAGGCTGTCCCTGGTGAAACGTGTGAACTTGAATGGATTACACCCAACTTTGTTTTGTTTCCTTTCCAGCTTGCAGTTGCTACTGACCGCATCTGCAGCACTGTGGAATTAGAAATAATCTCCCTCGACGAGGCTGCTCTTAGTAAAACCATCTAATGCTGTCCAAATTATCCCAGGGAAATAAAAGCCAGTAGTATAGTAGGGTTAGGCTTATTTAATATGTATTCTTTATATTGGTTTGTTTAGTGTTTGTTGGTAACCTTTTTCTTTTTTTTTTTTTTTTGTGGCCAAGCTGCTCGGTTAAAAAGAGCAGATTAGCTAGGAAATGGTTCAGACCCAGAGAAAAGTAGAGAGTCGTGTAAGCAGAGCACGCCTTTCCTCGACTCTCTGTCGAGAGCTTTTGTGATTCCAGCTGCTCTCTGCCTCAGACGAGGTGCCCTCTGCGTGTGCAGTCATCTAAACAGTGCAGGGTCTGGGACCGTGGAGAATCCAAGGCAGTATAGTCATGCTTTGCTTAACAGTGGGGATAAGTTCTGAGGAGTGTGTCATGGTCAGGCAATCTCGAGACTGTGCCGACACCACGGAGTTCCTAAACCTGGATGGCAGAGCCTCCTACACACCTAGGCCATATGGGACTAATCTGATGGGACCCCCGTTGTTGACTGAAACGTCCCGATGTAGGGCATGACTGTACTTCCCAACTCCAAGGGCACGGAAGTGTAGCCTGTGGGGCTTTTGAAAAGAACAGAGACGCTCAAGGCCTACTCTGGACCCACTGACTCAGAATCTACTGGGATAGTTCCCGGCTTTAAAGACCAGACGTAGTCCACCTCTGCAGACATCTCATCAACGGTTTTTCACGCTGGGCTTTCCCTCATCTGAGAAAACAGGCCAAGAGATTGTGAGGCTCCATAGTTAGTGTTTTAATCCATTTGGCAGGACTCAGTGTTTTTCACGTTCTGTGATACTGGGATCTGCATCTGCACCGTAATGTGTTAAACCTTGAAATCTTGTCCAAAAGTCATGTCGTTACCTGGAGAATCCTTCTGTGAATTCCAGGCAGGTTGCCATCTTTCTGCTTCCGCCTCCTCACCTTAAAAAAAAGGAGAATAACGGTAACCTACCTT
>NW_027221914.1:0-19356 GCF_041296265.1 Equus caballus
GGCTCCTACGCTTTTTTATTTTATTTTATTTTATTGTATTTTATTTTATTTTATTTTATTGCAGTAACAGTGGATCCCAAGATGATAATAGCTTTCAGATGTACGTTGTAATATATTTTGAGTTCTGTGTAGATTACATCGTGTTCACCACCCGAAAACTAATGATAGTCCGTCACCTCACATGTGAGCCTCATCACCCCTTTGGCTCTCTCCCCTCCCCCCTCCCCCTATGGTAACCACCAATCCAATCTCCTTTGCTCTGTGTGCGTTTGTCGTTGTTTTTAGCTTCTCCTTATGAGTGAGATCACACGGTGTTTGACTTTCTCCCTCTGATTTATTTCACTTCACATAATACCCTCAAGGTCCATCCACGTTGTCACAAATGGCCGGATCTCATCGTTTCTTAGGGCCGAGTGGCATTCCATTGTGTATACATACCACATCTTCTTGATCCATTCTTCCCTTGATGGCACCTAGGTTGCTTCCAAGTTTTGGCTGTTGTGAATAATGCTGCAGTGAACCTAGGGTGCATGTGTCTTTCTGCATTGGTGTTTTCAAGTTCTTTGGATGAATAGCCAGCAGTGGGCTAGCTGGATCATACATATGGTAGATGTATTCTTAGTTTTCTGAGGATACTCCATACTGCTTTCCATAGTGGCTGCACCGGTCTGCCCTCCCACCAGCAGTGCAGGAGAGTTCCCTTCTCTGCACATCCTCTCCGACACTTGTCTCTTGTCTTGTTACTTAGAGCCATTCTGACCAGAGTAAGGTGACATCTCCTTGTAGTTGTGATTTGCATTTCTCTGATCGCTAAGGATGTTGAGTCCCTTTCCATATGCCTGTTGGCCATCCGTATACCTTCTTTGGAGAAATCACTGCTCAGATCTTTTGCCCGCCTTTTCAATGGGTTGTTGATTTTTTTTTTGCTGTTGAGATGTGTGAGTTCTTTCTGCGTTTTGGATATTAACCCCTTATCCGATATACGGTTTGCAAGAATCTTCTCCCAGTTGTTAGGTTGTGTTTTGGTTTTGTGGATGGTCTCCTTTGCGGTGCAGAGGATGTTTTTTGACTTTGATGTAGTCCCGTTTGTTCATTTTGTATTTTGTTTCCATTGCCCAGTCAGACGTGGTACTTGAAAGTAGGCTGCTAAGACTGATGTCAAAGAGCACACTGCCTATGTTTGCTTGCAGACGTTGCATGGTTTCGGGTCTGACGTTCAAGTGAAAGCCGAGGGAGGAGGCTGCAGTTCCCCCGAGAGCGAGCGTAGCGGGGACCCTGCGTCCCTGTCAGCGCACCTTCCCGCTCCGCGAAGGTCCGAAGCGTGTGGGCGGGGCCGCGGGAGTTCTCCCAGGAGGGTGTCCCCGTCGCTGTCCGCAGTCCACCGCCGGAGGGGGGGCGGGGCAACGGCCGGGCAGCGTCTGGGCGGCGGCGCGCGCAGCGCGCGAGGAGAGGAGAGGAGAGGAGAGGAGCGCGCGGCTGCTGGGCCGCCGTCCTGGGAGGCGTGGGAGGCGTCGGCGAGCCGCGCCTGCCTGCCCAGAGCCGAGCCCCGGCGGAGTCCGGCCGCGCTGTGCTGCTCTCTCGCGGGCCGGGCTCGTCCGTTCCGCCGGCGTCCGTGGACGCCGCTCCGTGTCCCGCTGGGCACAGCAGCCCGGGCCCTCCACAGCCACGGCCGCTAGCCTGAGGAGGCCCTCCTTCAGCTCCCGCTCTTCCTGCTCGCCGGACACGGACGACCAGGGCGCCTGCGAAGAGGATTCCACCTGAGAGAGGTACCTGGGGGGCGTGGGCCTGGGGGCTGGTGGGAGGCGAGCGTGTCCCTGAGGAATAGGCTTGTGCGCCAAGAGGTGCCCGTCAGGTCGCGGGACAGCTGTGCGGCGCGGGGAGCGAGGGGGTCTCTTCGTGCGCTTGAGGCGTTCGTGGAACGGGCGGTGTGTGCCGGGCACGGGGCCAGCCTGGGCATGCGGTGCCCGGGAGTCGGGCGCTGAAGCGCCCCCCGTGGTCTTGGCTTCTTGGAAGGACAGACGCGAAGTCGATAAGGACACTGGTCTCGAGGCGTTCTGAGGAGTGCGGGTCTCCCTCTTTTCGAGGCTACGTTCCGTTGGGGTTTTCACGAAGCCTGTTGTGGGCCTGAAGCTCAGGCCGGTTCGGGGGAAGTGGCCTGTGGAGGGCCACGTAATATTTGTGTGCAGAGCCAGTGCTTTCCAAAGCCCTTGACTGTGCAGAAGTCTACCTGTTAGGGGTGCAGTGGGGGCTGTCCGGGGAGCGTTGTGAGCACAGGTATGTGCCCCACACTTGAAAGTCTGGAAAGGAAAGCGTGAGGCTGGAGGGTGCTCCGTTCGTTCCCTCCTTGCCCAGAAAGTCTGGAGAGTTGACTTTGGGACAAGTCCTTCCTTTCCTCTGGTCGGTGCGTGTTCGGTGGCCTGGACACTTGGTGAGCAAGACTGACAGGGTGTTTGACGTACTGGACCTCACAGCCTGGTTGGAAAGGACAGACAGGCAGCAACCAATTACCTAGGAGATACGTAAAGGCAATTTGGTGTTGAGTGTTGAGAAATACGGCATTTTACTGTTAGACTTTGTGACTTAGGCAGTGATGTTGAAGCTGAGAGCAGAGGCCTAAAAGACAAGGAGGACTTGTGCGGGAGAGTGTTGGGACAGGGCAAGGGAGGAGGATGGCCTGTCAGAGGAGCTGAAAGAACGCCCTGGAGACTGGGGCCGCCGCGTAGGGACTGTAGGGTGGGGAAAACAAAACTTTTCCATTGAGGCTGGCGCTTCCTCTAGGTTTTTGGAGACTGAGCGTGGTGATTCAGAACGTGGCCTCTGGAGCCAGACTCTGTCAAATGGGTCCTGGCTCCGCCACCTACGGGCTGTGTGAACTTGGGCAAGTTACTGTACCATTCTGTGTGTCGGTTTCCTGATCTGTAAAACGGGGATGATTATCATACACACTCCATAGGTGAGTGTAAAGGTGAGAGGATATTTCATATCCGTAGAGTACTTAGAGCAGTGTCTGGCCTTTAGTAGGCGTTAGTAGTGGTTGATTAAAGAAATGGATAAATGCATACCTAAGTATTAAAGGCTTGGAGGCTGTCCCTGGTGAAACGTGTGAACTTGAATGGATTACACCCAACTTTGTTTTGTTTCCTTTCCAGCTTGCAGTTGCTACTGACCGCATCTGCAGCACTGTGGAATTAGAAATAATCTCCCTCGACGAGGCTGCTCTTAGTAAAACCATCTAATGCTGTCCAAATTATCCCAGGGAAATAAAAGCCAGTAGTATAGTAGGGTTAGGCTTATTTAATATGTATTCTTTATATTGGTTTGTTTAGTGTTTGTTGGTAACCTTTTTTTTTTTTTTTTTTTTTTTTTTTTGTGGCCAAGCTGCTCGGTTAAAAAGAGCAGATTAGCTATGAAATGGTTCAGACCCAGAGAAAAGTAGAGAGTCGTGTAAGCAGAGCACGCCTTTCCTTGACTCTCTGTCGAGAGCTTTTGTGATTCCAGCTGCTCTCTGCCTCAGACGAGGTGCCCTCTGCGTGTGCAGTCATCTAAACAGTGCAGGGTCTGGGACCGTGGAGAATCCAAGGCAGTATAGTCATGCTTTGCTTAACAGTGGGGATAAGTTCTGAGGAGTGTGTCATGGTCAGGCAATCTCGAGACTGTGCCGACACCACGGAGTTCCTAAACCTGGATGGCAGAGCCTCCTACACACCTAGGCCATATGGGACTAATCTGATGGGACCCCCGTTGTTGACTGAAACGTCCCGATGTAGGGCATGACTGTACTTCCCAACTCCAAGGGCACGGAAGTGTAGCCTGTGGGGCTTTTGAAAAGAACAGAGACGCTCAAGGCCTACTCTGGACCCACTGACTCAGAATCTACTGGGATAGTTCCCGGCTTTAAAGACCAGACGTAGTCCACCTCTGCAGACATCTCATCAACGGTTTTTCACGCTGGGCTTTCCCTCATCTGAGAAAACAGGCCAAGAGATTGTGAGGCTCCATAGTTAGTGTTTTAATCCATTTGGCAGGACTCAGTGTTTTTCACGTTCTGTGATACTGGGATCTGCATCTGCACCGTAATGTGTTAAACCTTGAAATCTTGTCCAAAAGTCATGTCGTTACCTGGAGAATCCTTCTGTGAATTCCAGGCAGGTTGCCATCTTTCTGCTTCCGCCTCCTCACCTTGACAATGGGGAGAATAACGGTAACCTACCTTTTGGATGTGAGGATGAAATGAGACAGTTGGTGCAAAGCAGTCGGCACAGGATCTGGCACAAAGTGAAGCCTTCAATCAATTATGATTACAGTAGTTTGTTTTGATTTCCCTCCAGTCGGAATATAGTTTAGTTGAAGTTAGTGGCTGTGTCACAGCTGTGTCTCAGGCTGGTGTCTGCCGCCCTGAGCTAAGCCATAAAAATCCCTGGAATAACTTTTCAAAAGCCTGTTAGCCTCTTGAGGCTCCTACGCTTTTTTATTTTATTTTATTTTATTTTATTTTATTTTATTTTATTGCAGTAACAGTGGATCCCAAGATGATATAGCTTTCAGATGTACGTTGTAATATATTTTGAGTTCTGTGTAGATTACATCGTGTTCACCACCCGAAAACTAATGATAGTCCGTCACCTCACATGTGAGCCTCATCACCCCTTTGGCTCTCTCCCCTCCCCCCTCCCCCTATGGTAACCACCAATCCAATCTCCTTTGCTCTGTGTGCGTTTGTCGTTGTTTTTAGCTTCTCCTTATGAGTGAGATCACACGGTGTTTGACTTTCTCCCTCTGATTTATTTCACTTCACATAATACCCTCAAGGTCCATCCACGTTGTCACAAATGGCCGGATCTCATCGTTTCTTAGGGCCGAGTGGCATTCCATTGTGTATACATACCACATCTTCTTGATCCATTCTTCCCTTGATGGGCACCTAGGTTGCTTCCAAGTTTTGGCTGTTGTGAATAATGCTGCAGTGAACCTAGGGGTGCATGTGTCTTTCTGCATTGGTGTTTTCAAGTTCTTTGGATGAATAGCCAGCAGTGGGCTAGCTGGATCATACATATGGTAGATGTATTCTTAGTTTTCTGAGGATACTCCATACTGCTTTCCATAGTGGCTGCACCGGTCTGCCCTCCCACCAGCAGTGCAGGAGAGTTCCCTTCTCTGCACATCCTCTCCGACACTTGTCTCTTGTCTTGTTACTTAGAGCCATTCTGACCAGAGTAAGGTGACATCTCCTTGTAGTTGTGATTTGCATTTCTCTGATCGCTAAGGATGTTGAGTCCCTTTCCATATGCCTGTTGGCCATCCGTATACCTTCTTTGGAGAAATCACTGCTCAGATCTTTTGCCCGCCTTTTCAATTGGGTTGTTGATTTTTTTTTGCTGTTGAGATGTGTGAGTTCTTTCTGCGTTTTGGATATTAACCCCTTATCCGATATACGGTTTGCAAGAATCTTCTCCCAGTTGTTAGGTTGTGTTTTGGTTTTGTGGATGGTCTCCTTTGCGGTGCAGAGGATGTTTTTTGACTTTGATGTAGTCCCGTTTGTTCATTTTGTATTTTGTTTCCATTGCCCAGTCAGACGTGGTACTTGAAAGTAGGCTGCTAAGACTGATGTCAAAGAGCACACTGCCTATGTTTGCTTGCAGACGTTGCATGGTTTCGGGTCTGACGTTCAAGTGAAAGCCGAGGGAGGAGGCTGCAGTTCCCCCGAGAGCGAGCGTAGCGGGGACCCTGCGTCCCTGTCAGCGCACCTTCCCGCTCCGCGAAGGTCCGAAGCGTGTGGGCGGGGCCGCGGGAGTTCTCCCAGGAGGGTGTCCCCGTCGCTGTCCGCAGTCCACCGCCGGAGGGGGGGCGGGGCAACGGCCGGGCAGCGTCTGGGCGGCGGCGCGCGCGCGCGCGCGAGGAGAGGAGAGGAGAGGAGCGCGCGGCTGCTGGGCCGCCGTCCTGGGAGGCGTGGGAGGCGTCGGCGAGCCGCGCCTGCCTGCCCAGAGCCGAGCCCGGCGGAGTCCGGCCGCGCTGTGCTGCTCTCTCGCGGGCCGGGCTCGTCCGTTCCGCCGGCGTCCGTGGACGCCGCTCCGTGTCCCCGCTGGGCACAGCAGCCCGGGCCCTCCACAGCCACGGCCGCTAGCCTGAGGAGGCCCTCCTTCAGCTCCCGCTCTTCCTGCTCGCCGGACACGGACGACCAGGGCGCCTGCGAAGAGGATTCCACCTGAGAGAGGTACCTGGGGGGCGTGGGCCTGGGGGCTGGTGGGAGGCGAGCGTGTCCCTGAGGAATAGGCTTGTGCGCCGAGAGGTGCCCGTCAGGTCGCGGGACAGCTGTGCGGCGCGGGGAGCGAGGGGGTCTCTTCGTGCGCTTGAGGCGTTCGTGGAACGGGCGGTGTGTGCCGGGCACGGGGCCAGCCTGGGCATGCGGTGCCCGGGAGTCGGGCGCTGAAGCGCCCCCCGTGGTCTTGGCTTCTTGGAAGGACAGACGCGAAGTCGATAAGGACACTGGTCTCGAGGCGTTCTGAGGAGTGCGGGTCTCCCTCTTTTCGAGGCTACGTTCCGTTGGGGTTTTCACGAAGCCTGTTGTGGGCCTGAAGCTCAGGCCGGTTCGGGGGAAGTGGCCTGTGGAGGGCCACGTAATATTTGTGTGCAGAGCCAGTGCTTTCCAAAGCCCTTGACTGTGCAGAAGTCTACCTGTTAGGGGTGCAGTGGGGGCTGTCCGGGGAGCGTTGTGAGCACAGGTATGTGCCCCACACTTGAAAGTCTGGAAAGGAAAGCGTGAGGCTGGAGGGTGCTCCGTTCGTTCCCTCCTTGCCCAGAAAGTCTGGAGAGTTGACTTTGGGACAAGTCCTTCCTTTCCTCTGGTCGGTGCGTGTTCGGTGGCCTGGACACTTGGTGAGCAAGACTGACAGGGTGTTTGACGTACTGGACCTCAAAGCCTGGTTGGAAAGGACAGACAGGCAGCAACCAATTACCTAGGAGATACGTAAAGGCAATTTGGTGTTGAGTGTTGAGAAATACGGCATTTTACTGTTAGACTTTGTGACTTAGGCAGTGATGTTGAAGCTGAGAGCAGAGGCCTAAAAGACAAGGAGGACTTGTGCGGGAGAGTGTTGGGACAGGGCAAGGGAGGAGGATGGCCTGTCAGAGGAGCTGAAAGAACGCCCTGGAGACTGGGGCCGCCGCGTAGGGACTGTAGGGTGGGGAAAACAAAACTTTTCCATTGAGGCTGGCGCTTCCTCTAGGTTTTTGGAGACTGAGCGTGGTGATTCAGAACGTGGCCTCTGGAGCCAGACTCTGTCAAATGGGTCCTGGCTCCGCCACCTACGGGCTGTGTGAACTTGGGCAAGTTACTGTACCATTCTGTGTGTCGGTTTCCTGATCTGTAAAACGGGGATGATTATCATACACACTCCATAGGTGAGTGTAAAGGTGAGAGGATATTTCATATCCGTAGAGTACTTAGAGCAGTGTCTGGCCTTTAGTAGGCGTTAGTAGTGGTTGATTAAAGAAATGGATAAATGCATACCTAAGTATTCAAGGCTTGGAGGCTGTCCCTGGTGAAACGTGTGAACTTGAATGGATTACACCCAACTTTGTTTTGTTTCCTTTCCAGCTTGCAGTTGCTACTGACCGCATCTGCAGCACTGTGGAATTAGAAATAATCTCCCTCGACGAGGCTGCTCTTAGTAAAACCATCTAATGCTGTCCAAATTATCCCAGGGAAATAAAAGCCAGTAGTATAGTAGGGTTAGGCTTATTTAATATGTATTCTTTATATTGGTTTGTTTAGTGTTTGTTGGTAACCTTTTTTTTTTTTTTTTTTTTGTGTCCAAGCTGCTCGGTTAAAAAGAGCAGATTAGCTAGGAAATGGTTCAGACCCAGAGAAAAGTAGAGAGTCGTGTAAGCAGAGCACGCCTTTCCTTGACTCTCTGTCGAGAGCTTTTGTGATTCCAGCTGCTCTCTGCCTCAGACGAGGTGCCCTCTGCGTGTGCAGTCATCTAAACAGTGCAGGGTCTGGGACCGTGGAGAATCCAAGGCAGTATAGTCATGCTTTGCTTAACAGTGGGGATAAGTTCTGAGGAGTGCGTCATGGTCAGGCAATCTCGAGACTGTGCCGACACCACGGAGTTCCTAAACCTGGATGGCAGAGCCTTCTACACACCTAGGCCATATGGGACTAATCTGATGGGACCCCCGTTGTTGACTGAAACGTCCCGATGTAGGGCATGACTGTACTTCCCAACTCCAAGGGCACGGAAGTGTAGCCTGTGGGGCTTTTGAAAAGAACAGAGACGCTCAAGGCCTACTCTGGACCCACTGACTCAGAATCTACTGGGATAGTTCCTGGCTTTAAAGACCAGACGTAGTCCACCTCTGCAGACATCTCATCAACGGTTTTTCACGCTGGGCTTTCCCTCATCTGAGAAAACAGGCCAAGAGATTGTGAGGCTCCATAGTTAGTGTTTTAATCCATTTGGCAGGACTCAGTGTTTTTCACGTTCTGTGATACTGGGATCTGCATCTGCACCGTAATGTGTTAAACCTTGAAATCTTGTCCAAAAGTCATGTCGTTACCTGGAGAATCCTTCTGTGAATTCCAGGCAGGTTGCCATCTTTCTGCTTCCGCCTCCTCACCTTGACAATGGGGAGAATAACGGTAACCTACCTTTTGGATGTGAGGATGAAATGAGACAGTTGGTGCAAAGCAGTCGGCACAGGATCTGGCACAAAGTGAAGCCTTCAATCAATTATGATTACAGTAGTTTGTTTTGATTTCCCTCCAGTCGGAATATAGTTTAGTTGAAGTTAGTGGCTGTGTCACAGCTGTGTCTCAGGCTGGTGTCTGCCGCCCTGAGCTAAGCCATAAAAATCCCTGGAATAACTTTTCAAAAGCCTGTTAGCCTCTTGAGGCTCCTACGCTTTTTTATTTTATTTTATTTTATTTTATTTTATTTTATTTTATTTTATTTTATTGCAGTAACAGTGGATCCCAAGATGATATAGCTTTCAGATGTACGTTGTAATATATTTTGAGTTCTGTGTAGATTACATCGTGTTCACCACCCGAAAACTAATGATAGTCCGTCACCTCACATGTGAGCCTCATCACCCCTTTGGCTCTCTCCCCTCCCCCCTCCCCCTATGGTAACCACCAATCCAATCTCCTTTGCTCTGTGTGCGTTTGTCGTTGTTTTTAGCTTCTCCTTATGAGTGAGATCACACGGTGTTTGACTTTCTCCCTCTGATTTATTTCACTTCACATAATACCCTCAAGGTCCATCCACGTTGTCACAAATGGCCGGATCTCATCGTTTCTTAGGGCCGAGTGGCATTCCATTGTGTATACATACCACATCTTCTTGATCCATTCTTCCCTTGATGGGCACCTAGGTTGCTTCCAAGTTTTGGCTGTTGTGAATAATGCTGCAGTGAACCTAGGGGTGCATGTGTCTTTCTGCATTGGTGTTTTCAAGTTCTTTGGATGAATAGCCAGCAGTGGGCTAGCTGGATCATACATATGGTAGATGTATTCTTAGTTTTCTGAGGATACTCCATACTGCTTTCCATAGTGGCTGCACCGGTCTGCCCTCCCACCAGCAGTGCAGGAGAGTTCCCTTCTCTGCACATCCTCTCCGACACTTGTCTCTTGTCTTGTTACTTAGAGCCATTCTGACCAGAGTAAGGTGACATCTCCTTGTAGTTGTGATTTGCATTTCTCTGATCGCTAAGGATGTTGAGTCCCTTTCCATATGCCTGTTGGCCATCCGTATACCTTCTTTGGAGAAATCACTGCTCAGATCTTTTGCCCGCCTTTTCAATTGGGTTGTTGATTTTTTTTTGCTGTTGAGATGTGTGAGTTCTTTCTGCGTTTTGGATATTAACCCCTTATCCGATATACGGTTTGCAAGAATCTTCTCCCAGTTGTTAGGTTGTGTTTTGGTTTTGTGGATGGTCTCCTTTGCGGTGCAGAGGATGTTTTTTGACTTTGATGTAGTCCCGTTTGTTCATTTTGTATTTTGTTTCCATTGCCCAGTCAGACGTGGTACTTGAAAGTAGGCTGCTAAGACTGATGTCAAAGAGCACACTGCCTATGTTTGCTTGCAGACGTTGCATGGTTTCGGGTCTGACGTTCAAGTGAAAGCCGAGGGAGGAGGCTGCAGTTCCCCCGAGAGCGAGCGTAGCGGGGACCCTGCGTCCCTGTCAGCGCACCTTCCCGCTCCGCGAAGGTCCGAAGCGTGTGGGCGGGGCCGCGGGAGTTCTCCCAGGAGGGTGTCCCCGTCGCTGTCCGCAGTCCACCGCCGGAGGGGGGGCGGGGCAACGGCCGGGCAGCGTCTGGGCGGCGGCGCGCGCGCGCGCGAGGAGAGGAGAGGAGAGGAGAGGAGCGCGCGGCTGCTGGGCCGCCGTCCTGGGAGGCGTGGGAGGCGTCGGCGAGCCGCGCCTGCCTGCCCAGAGCCGAGCCCGGCGGAGTCCGGCCGCGCTGTGCTGCTCTCTCGCGGGCCGGGCTCGTCCGTTCCGCCGGCGTCCGTGGACGCCGCTCCGTGTCCCCGCTGGGCACAGCAGCCCGGGCCCTCCACAGCCACGGCCGCTAGCCTGAGGAGGCCCTCCTTCAGCTCCCGCTCTTCCTGCTCGCCGGACACGGACGACCAGGGCGCCTGCGAAGAGGATTCCACCTGAGAGAGGTACCTGGGGGGCGTGGGCCTGGGGGCTGGTGGGAGGCGAGCGTGTCCCTGAGGAATAGGCTTGTGCGCCAAGAGGTGCCCGTCAGGTCGCGGGACAGCTGTGCGGCGCGGGGAGCGAGGGGGTCTCTTCGTGCGCTTGAGGCGTTCGTGGAACGGGCGGTGTGTGCCGGGCACGGGGCCAGCCTGGGCATGCGGTGCCCGGGAGTCGGGCGCTGAAGCGCCCCCCGTGGTCTTGGCTTCTTGGAAGGACAGACGCGAAGTCGATAAGGACACTGGTCTCGAGGCGTTCTGAGGAGTGCGGGTCTCCCTCTTTTCGAGGCTACGTTCCGTTGGGGTTTTCACGAAGCCTGTTGTGGGCCTGAAGCTCAGGCCGGTTCGGGGGAAGTGGCCTGTGGAGGGCCACGTAATATTTGTGTGCAGAGCCAGTGCTTTCCAAAGCCCTTGACTGTGCAGAAGTCTACCTGTTAGGGGTGCAGTGGGGGCTGTCCGGGGAGCGTTGTGAGCACAGGTATGTGCCCCACACTTGAAAGTCTGGAAAGGAAAGCGTGAGGCTGGAGGGTGCTCCGTTCGTTCCCTCCTTGCCCAGAAAGTCTGGAGAGTTGACTTTGGGACAAGTCCTTCCTTTCCTCTGGTCGGTGCGTGTTCGGTGGCCTGGACACTTGGTGAGCAAGACTGACAGGGTGTTTGACGTACTGGACCTCACAGCCTGGTTGGAAAGGACAGACAGGCAGCAACCAATTACCTAGGAGATACGTAAAGGCAATTTGGTGTTGAGTGTTGAGAAATACGGCATTTTACTGTTAGACTTTGTGACTTAGGCAGTGATGTTGAAGCTGAGAGCAGAGGCCTAAAAGACAAGGAGGACTTGTGCGGGAGAGTGTTGGGACAGGGCAAGGGAGGAGGATGGCCTGTCAGAGGAGCTGAAAGAACGCCCTGGAGACTGGGGCCACCGCGTAGGGACTGTAGGGTGGGGAAAACAAAACTTTTCCATTGAGGCTGGCGCTTCCTCTAGGTTTTTGGAGACTGAGCGTGGTGATTCAGAACGTGGCCTCTGGAGCCAGACTCTGTCAAATGGGTCCTGGCTCCGCCACCTACGGGCTGTGTGAACTTGGGCAAGTTACTGTACCATTCTGTGTGTCGGTTTCCTGATCTGTAAAACGGGGATGATTATCATACACACTCCATAGGTGAGTGTAAAGGTGAGAGGATATTTCATATCCGTAGAGTACTTAGAGCAGTGTCTGGCCTTTAGTAGGCGTTAGTAGTGGTTGATTAAAGAAATGGATAAATGCATACCTAAGTATTAAAGGCTTGGAGGCTGTCCCTGGTGAAACGTGTGAACTTGAATGGATTACACCCAACTTTGTTTTGTTTCCTTTCCAGCTTGCAGTTGCTACTGACCGCATCTGCAGCACTGTGGAATTAGAAATAATCTCCCTCGACGAGGCTGCTCTTAGTAAAACCATCTAATGCTGTCCAAATTATCCCAGGGAAATAAAAGCCAGTAGTATAGTAGGGTTAGGCTTATTTAATATGTATTCTTTATATTGGTTTGTTTAGTGTTTGTTGGTAACCTTTTTCTTTTTTTTTTTTTTTTGTGGCCAAGCTGCTCGGTTAAAAAGAGCAGATTAGCTAGGAAATGGTTCAGACCCAGAGAAAAGTAGAGAGTCGTGTAAGCAGAGCACGCCTTTCCTCGACTCTCTGTCGAGAGCTTTTGTGATTCCAGCTGCTCTCTGCCTCAGACGAGGTGCCCTCTGCGTGTGCAGTCATCTAAACAGTGCAGGGTCTGGGACCGTGGAGAATCCAAGGCAGTATAGTCATGCTTTGCTTAACAGTGGGGATAAGTTCTGAGGAGTGTGTCATGGTCAGGCAATCTCGAGACTGTGCCGACACCACGGAGTTCCTAAACCTGGATGGCAGAGCCTCCTACACACCTAGGCCATATGGGACTAATCTGATGGGACCCCCGTTGTTGACTGAAACGTCCCGATGTAGGGCATGACTGTACTTCCCAACTCCAAGGGCACGGAAGTGTAGCCTGTGGGGCTTTTGAAAAGAACAGAGACGCTCAAGGCCTACTCTGGACCCACTGACTCAGAATCTACTGGGATAGTTCCCGGCTTTAAAGACCAGACGTAGTCCACCTCTGCAGACATCTCATCAACGGTTTTTCACGCTGGGCTTTCCCTCATCTGAGAAAACAGGCCAAGAGATTGTGAGGCTCCATAGTTAGTGTTTTAATCCATTTGGCAGGACTCAGTGTTTTTCACGTTCTGTGATACTGGGATCTGCATCTGCACCGTAATGTGTTAAACCTTGAAATCTTGTCCAAAAGTCATGTCGTTACCTGGAGAATCCTTCTGTGAATTCCAGGCAGGTTGCCATCTTTCTGCTTCCGCCTCCTCACCTTGACAATGGGGAGAATAACGGTAACCTACCTTTTGGATGTGAGGATGAAATGAGACAGTTGGTGCAAAGCAGTCGGCACAGGATCTGGCACAAAGTGAAGCCTTCAATCAATTATGATTACAGTAGTTTGTTTTGATTTCCCTCCAGTCGGAATATAGTTTAGTTGAAGTTAGTGGCTGTGTCACAGCTGTGTCTCAGGCTGGTGTCTGCCGCCCTGAGCTAAGCCATAAAAATCCCTGGAATAACTTTTCAAAAGCCTGTTAGCCTCTTGAGGCTCCTACGCTTTTTTATTTTATTTTATTTTATTTTATTTTATTTTATTTTATTTTATTTTATTGCAGTAACAGTGGATCCCAAGATGATATAGCTTTCAGATGTACGTTGTAATATATTTTGAGTTCTGTGTAGATTACATCGTGTTCACCACCCGAAAACTAATGATAGTCCGTCACCTCACATGTGAGCCTCATCACCCCTTTGGCTCTCTCCCCTCCCCCCTCCCCCTATGGTAACCACCAATCCAATCTCCTTTGCTCTGTGTGCGTTTGTCGTTGTTTTTAGCTTCTCCTTATGAGTGAGATCACACGGTGTTTGACTTTCTCCCTCTGATTTATTTCACTTCACATAATACCCTCAAGGTCCATCCACGTTGTCACAAATGGCCGGATCTCATCGTTTCTTAGGGCCGAGTGGCATTCCATTGTGTATACATACCACATCTTCTTGATCCATTCTTCCCTTGATGGGCACCTAGGTTGCTTCCAAGTTTTGGCTGTTGTGAATAATGCTGCAGTGAACCTAGGGGTGCATGTGTCTTTCTGCATTGGTGTTTTCAAGTTCTTTGGATGAATAGCCAGCAGTGGGCTAGCTGGATCATACATATGGTAGATGTATTCTTAGTTTTCTGAGGATACTCCATACTGCTTTCCATAGTGGCTGCACCGGTCTGCCCTCCCACCAGCAGTGCAGGAGAGTTCCCTTCTCTGCACATCCTCTCCGACACTTGTCTCTTGTCTTGTTACTTAGAGCCATTCTGACCAGAGTAAGGTGACATCTCCTTGTAGTTGTGATTTGCATTTCTCTGATCGCTAAGGATGTTGAGTCCCTTTCCATATGCCTGTTGGCCATCCGTATACCTTCTTTGGAGAAATCACTGCTCAGATCTTTTGCCCGCCTTTTCAATTGGGTTGTTGATTTTTTTTTGCTGTTGAGATGTGTGAGTTCTTTCTGCGTTTTGGATATTAACCCCTTATCCGATATACGGTTTGCAAGAATCTTCTCCCAGTTGTTAGGTTGTGTTTTGGTTTTGTGGATGGTCTCCTTTGCGGTGCAGAGGATGTTTTTTGACTTTGATGTAGTCCCGTTTGTTCATTTTGTATTTTGTCTCCATTGCCCAGTCAGACGTGGTACTTGAAAGTAGGCTGCTAAGACTGATGTCAAAGAGCACACTGCCTATGTTTGCTTGCAGACGTTGCATGGTTTCGGGTCTGACGTTCAAGTGAAAGCCGAGGGAGGAGGCTGCAGTTCCCCCGAGAGCGAGCGTAGCGGGGACCCTGCGTCCCTGTCAGCGCACCTTCCCGCTCCGCGAAGGTCCGAAGCGTGTGGGCGGGGCCGCGGGAGTTCTCCCAGGAGGGTGTCCCCGTCGCTGTCCGCAGTCCACCGCCGGAGGGGGGGCGGGGCAACGGCCGGGCAGCGTCTGGGCGGCGGCGCGCGCGCGCGCGAGGAGAGGAGAGGAGAGGAGAGGAGCGCGCGGCTGCTGGGCCGCCGTCCTGGGAGGCGTGGGAGGCGTCGGCGAGCCGCGCCTGCCTGCCCAGAGCCGAGCCCGGCGGAGTCCGGCCGCGCTGTGCTGCTCTCTCGCGGGCCGGGCTCGTCCGTTCCGCCGGCGTCCGTGGACGCCGCTCCGTGTCCCCGCTGGGCACAGCAGCCCGGGCCCTCCACAGCCACGGCCGCTAGCCTGAGGAGGCCCTCCTTCAGCTCCCGCTCTTCCTGCTCGCCGGACACGGACGACCAGGGCGCCTGCGAAGAGGATTCCACCTGAGAGAGGTACCTGGGGGGCGTGGGCCTGGGGGCTGGTGGGAGGCGAGCGTGTCCCTGAGGAATAGGCTTGTGCGCCAAGAGGTGCCCGTCAGGTCGCGGGACAGCTGTGCGGCGCGGGGA
Organism: Equus caballus; assembly: GCF_041296265.1. Taxonomy (NCBI): domain Eukaryota; kingdom Metazoa; phylum Chordata; class Mammalia; order Perissodactyla; family Equidae; genus Equus; species Equus caballus. The sequence goes on from NW_027221914.1 coordinate 15,228, forward strand.
GCGAGGGGGTCTCTTCGTGCGCTTGAGGCGTTCGTGGAACGGGCGGTGTGTGCCGGGCACGGGGCCAGCCTGGGCATGCGGTGCCCGGGAGTCGGGCGCTGAAGCGCCCCCCGTGGTCTTGGCTTCTTGGAAGGACAGACGCGAAGTCGATAAGGACACTGGTCTCGAGGCGTTCTGAGGAGTGCGGGTCTCCCTCTTTTCGAGGCTACGTTCCGTTGGGGTTTTCACGAAGCCTGTTGTGGGCCTGAAGCTCAGGCCGGTTCGGGGGAAGTGGCCTGTGGAGGGCCACGTAATATTTGTGTGCAGAGCCAGTGCTTTCCAAAGCCCTTGACTGTGCAGAAGTCTACCTGTTAGGGGTGCAGTGGGGGCTGTCCGGGGAGCGTTGTGAGCACAGGTATGTGCCCCACACTTGAAAGTCTGGAAAGGAAAGCGTGAGGCTGGAGGGTGCTCCGTTCGTTCCCTCCTTGCCCAGAAAGTCTGGAGAGTTGACTTTGGGACAAGTCCTTCCTTTCCTCTGGTCGGTGCGTGTTCGGTGGCCTGGACACTTGGTGAGCAAGACTGACAGGGTGTTTGACGTACTGGACCTCACAGCCTGGTTGGAAAGGACAGACAGGCAGCAACCAATTACCTAGGAGATACGTAAAGGCAATTTGGTGTTGAGTGTTGAGAACTACGGCATTTTACTGTTAGACTTTGTGACTTAGGCAGTGATGTTGAAGCTGAGAGCAGAGGCCTAAAAGACAAGGAGGACTTGTGCGGGAGAGTGTTGGGACAGGGCAAGGGAGGAGGATGGCCTGTCAGAGGAGCTGAAAGAACGCCCTGGAGACTGGGGCCGCCGCGTAGGGACTGTAGGGTGGGGAAAACAAAACTTTTCCATTGAGGCTGGCGCTTCCTCTAGGTTTTTGGAGACTGAGCGTGGTGATTCAGAACGTGGCCTCTGGAGCCAGACTCTGTCAAATGGGTCCTGGCTCCGCCACCTACGGGCTGTGTGAACTTGGGCAAGTTACTGTACCATTCTGTGTGTCGGTTTCCTGATCTGTAAAACGGGGATGATTATCATACACACTCCATAGGTGAGTGTAAAGGTGAGAGGATATTTCATATCCGTAGAGTACTTAGAGCAGTGTCTGGCCTTTAGTAGGCGTTAGTAGTGGTTGATTAAAGAAATGGATAAATGCATACCTAAGTATTAAAGGCTTGGAGGCTGTCCCTGGTGAAACGTGTGAACTTGAATGGATTACACCCAACTTTGTTTTGTTTCCTTTCCAGCTTGCAGTTGCTACTGACCGCATCTGCAGCACTGTGGAATTAGAAATAATCTCCCTCGACGAGGCTGCTCTTAGTAAAACCATCTAATGCTGTCCAAATTATCCCAGGGAAATAAAAGCCAGTAGTATAGTAGGGTTAGGCTTATTTAATATGTATTCTTTATATTGGTTTGTTTAGTGTTTGTTGGTAACCTTTTTCTTTTTTTTTTTTTTTTGTGGCCAAGCTGCTCGGTTAAAAAGAGCAGATTAGCTAGGAAATGGTTCAGACCCAGAGAAAAGTAGAGAGTCGTGTAAGCAGAGCACGCCTTTCCTCGACTCTCTGTCGAGAGCTTTTGTGATTCCAGCTGCTCTCTGCCTCAGACGAGGTGCCCTCTGCGTGTGCAGTCATCTAAACAGTGCAGGGTCTGGGACCGTGGAGAATCCAAGGCAGTATAGTCATGCTTTGCTTAACAGTGGGGATAAGTTCTGAGGAGTGTGTCATGGTCAGGCAATCTCGAGACTGTGCCGACACCACGGAGTTCCTAAACCTGGATGGCAGAGCCTCCTACACACCTAGGCCATATGGGACTAATCTGATGGGACCCCCGTTGTTGACTGAAACGTCCCGATGTAGGGCATGACTGTACTTCCCAACTCCAAGGGCACGGAAGTGTAGCCTGTGGGGCTTTTGAAAAGAACAGAGACGCTCAAGGCCTACTCTGGACCCACTGACTCAGAATCTACTGGGATAGTTCCCGGCTTTAAAGACCAGACGTAGTCCACCTCTGCAGACATCTCATCAACGGTTTTTCACGCTGGGCTTTCCCTCATCTGAGAAAACAGGCCAAGAGATTGTGAGGCTCCATAGTTAGTGTTTTAATCCATTTGGCAGGACTCAGTGTTTTTCACGTTCTGTGATACTGGGATCTGCATCTGCACCGTAATGTGTTAAACCTTGAAATCTTGTCCAAAAGTCATGTCGTTACCTGGAGAATCCTTCTGTGAATTCCAGGCAGGTTGCCATCTTTCTGCTTCCGCCTCCTCACCTTGACAATGGGGAGAATAACGGTAACCTACCTTTTGGATGTGAGGATGAAATGAGACAGTTGGTGCAAAGCAGTCGGCACAGGATCTGGCACAAAGTGAAGCCTTCAATCAATTATGATTACAGTAGTTTGTTTTGATTTCCCTCCAGTCGGAATATAGTTTAGTTGAAGTTAGTGGCTGTGTCACAGCTGTGTCTCAGGCTGGTGTCTGCCGCCCTGAGCTAAGCCATAAAAATCCCTGGAATAACTTTTCAAAAGCCTGTTAGCCTCTTGAGGCTCCTACGCTTTTTTATTTTATTTTATTTTATTTTATTTTATTTTATTTTATTTTATTTTATTGCAGTAACAGTGGATCCCAAGATGATATAGCTTTCAGATGTACGTTGTAATATATTTTGAGTTCTGTGTAGATTACATCGTGTTCACCACCCGAAAACTAATGATAGTCCGTCACCTCACATGTGAGCCTCATCACCCCTTTGGCTCTCTCCCCTCCCCCCTCCCCCTATGGTAACCACCAATCCAATCTCCTTTGCTCTGTGTGCGTTTGTCGTTGTTTTTAGCTTCTCCTTATGAGTGAGATCACACGGTGTTTGACTTTCTCCCTCTGATTTATTTCACTTCACATAATACCCTCAAGGTCCATCCACGTTGTCACAAATGGCCGGATCTCATCGTTTCTTAGGGCCGAGTGGCATTCCATTGTGTATACATACCACATCTTCTTGATCCATTCTTCCCTTGATGGGCACCTAGGTTGCTTCCAAGTTTTGGCTGTTGTGAATAATGCTGCAGTGAACCTAGGGGTGCATGTGTCTTTCTGCATTGGTGTTTTCAAGTTCTTTGGATGAATAGCCAGCAGTGGGCTAGCTGGATCATACATATGGTAGATGTATTCTTAGTTTTCTGAGGATACTCCATACTGCTTTCCATAGTGGCTGCACCGGTCTGCCCTCCCACCAGCAGTGCAGGAGAGTTCCCTTCTCTGCACATCCTCTCCGACACTTGTCTCTTGTCTTGTTACTTAGAGCCATTCTGACCAGAGTAAGGTGACATCTCCTTGTAGTTGTGATTTGCATTTCTCTGATCGCTAAGGATGTTGAGTCCCTTTCCATATGCCTGTTGGCCATCCGTATACCTTCTTTGGAGAAATCACTGCTCAGATCTTTTGCCCGCCTTTTCAATTGGGTTGTTGATTTTTTTTTGCTGTTGAGATGTGTGAGTTCTTTCTGCGTTTTGGATATTAACCCCTTATCCGATATACGGTTTGCAAGAATCTTCTCCCAGTTGTTAGGTTGTGTTTTGGTTTTGTGGATGGTCTCCTTTGCGGTGCAGAGGATGTTTTTTGACTTTGATGTAGTCCCGTTTGTTCATTTTGTATTTTGTCTCCATTGCCCAGTCAGACGTGGTACTTGAAAGTAGGCTGCTAAGACTGATGTCAAAGAGCACACTGCCTATGTTTGCTTGCAGACGTTGCATGGTTTCGGGTCTGACGTTCAAGTGAAAGCCGAGGGAGGAGGCTGCAGTTCCCCCGAGAGCGAGCGTAGCGGGGACCCCTGCGTCCCTGTCAGCGCACCTTCCCGCTCCGCGAAGGTCCGAAGCGTGTGGGCGGGGCCGCGGGAGTTCTCCCAGGAGGGTGTCCCCGTCGCTGTCCGCAGTCCACCGCCGGAGGGGGGGCGGGGCAACGGCCGGGCAGCGTCTGGGCGGCGGCGCGCGCGCGCGCGAGGAGAGGAGAGGAGAGGAGAGGAGCGCGCGGCTGCTGGGCCGCCGTCCTGGGAGGCGTGGGAGGCGTCGGCGAGCCGCGCCTGCCTGCCCAGAGCCGAGCCCGGCGGAGTC
>NW_027221915.1:0-31710 GCF_041296265.1 Equus caballus
AGTAGTTTTGATTTCCCTCAGTCGGAATAGAGTTTAGTTGAAGTTAGTGGCTGTGGCACAGCTGTGTCTCAGGCTGGTGTCTGCCGCCCTGAGCTAAGCCATAAAAATCCCTGGAATAACTTTTCAAAGCCTGTTAGCCTCTTGAGCCTCCTACACGTCTTTATTTTATTTTATTTTATTTTATTTTATTTTATTTTATTTTATTTTATTTTTATTGCAGTAAAAGTGGATTCTAAGATGATATAGCTTTCAGATGTACGTTGTAATATATTTCGAATTCTGTGTAGATTACATGGTGTTCACCAGCCGAAAACTAATTATAGTCGGTCACCTCACATTGTGCGCCTCATCGCCCCTTTGGCTCTCTCCCCTCCCCCCTCCCCCCTATGGTAACCAGCAATCCAGTCTCCTTTGCTCTGTGTGCGTTTGTCGTTGTTTTTATCTTCTCCTTATGAGTGAGATCACACGGTGTCTGGAGTTTGACTTTCTCCTCTGATTTATTTCACTTCACATAATACCCTCAAGGTCCCTCCACGTTGTCGCAAATGGTCGGATCTCAATCATTTCTTAGGGCCGAGTAGCCATCCATTGTGTATACATACCACATCTTCTTCATCCATTCTTCCCCTGATGGGCACCTAGGTTGCTTCCAAGTTCTGGGCTGTTGTGAATAATGCTGCAGTGAACCTAGGGGTGCATGTGTCTTTCTGCATTGGTGTTTTCAAGTTCTTTGGATGAATAGCCAGCAGTGGGCTAGCTGGATCATACACATGGTAGATGTATTCTTAGTTTTCTGAGGATACTCCCATACTGCTTTCCATAGTCGGCTTGCACCAGTCTGCCCTCCCGCCAGCAGTGCAGGAGAGTTCCCTCTCTCCACATCCTCTCCGACACTTGTCTCTTGTCTTGTTAATGAGAGCCATTCTGACCAGAGTAAGAAGTGAAATTCGGGACATTATCCTTGTAGTTGTGATTTGCATTTCTCTGATCGCTAATGATGTTGAGTCCCTTTCCATATGCCTGTTGGCCATCCGTATACCTTCTTTGGAAGAAATCACTGCTCAGATCTTTTGCCCGCCTTTTTAATTGGGTTGTTGATTTCTTTTGCTGTTGAGATCTATGAGTTCTTTCTGTGTTTTGGATATTAAGCCCCTTATCCGATATAGGGTTTGCAAGAATCTTCTCCCCAGTTGTTAGGTTGTGTTTTGGTTTTGTGGATGGTTTCCTTTGCGGTGCAGAGGATTTTTTTTGACTTTGATGTAGTCCCGTTTGTTCACTTTGTATTTTGTTTCCATTGCCCAGTCAGACGTTGGTACTTGAAAATAGGCTGCTAAGACTGGATGTCAAAGAGCCTACTGCCTATGTTTTCTTGTAGAGGTTGCATGGTTTTCGGGTCTGACATTCAAGTAAAAAGCGGAGGGAGGAGGCTGCAGTTCCCCGAGAGCGAGCGTAGCGGGGACCCTGCGTCCCTGTCAGCGCACCTTCCCGCTCCGCGAAGGTCCGAAGCGTGCGGGCGGGGCCGCAGGAGTTGTCCCAGGAGGGTCTCCCTGTCGCTGTCCGCAGTCCACCGCCGGAGGGGGGCGGTGGGCAACGGCCTGACCGGCAGCGTCTGGGCGGCGGCGGGGCGCGCGCGCTGCGCGCGAGGAGAGGAGCGCGCGGCTGCTGGGCCGCCGTCCTGGGAGGCGTGGGAGGCGTCGGCGAGCCGCGGCCTGCCTGCCCAGAGCCGAGCCCGGCGGAGGCCGGCCCGCGCTGTGCTGCTCTCTCCCGGGCCGGGCTCGTCCGTTCCCCCGGCGTCCGGTGGACGCCGCTCCGTGTCCCCGCTGGGCACAGCAGCCCGGGCCCTCCGCGGCCACGGCCCGCTAGCCTGAGGAGGCCCTCCTTCAGCTCCCCGCTCTTCCTGCTCGCCGGACACGGACGACGGGGTCGCCCGCGAAGACGATTCCATCTGATAGAGAGGTACCTGGGGGGGCGTGGGCCTGGGGGCTGGTGGGAGGCGAGCGTGTCCCTGAGGAATAGGCTTGTGCGCCAAGAGGTGCCCGTCAGGTCGCGGGACAGCTGTGCGGCGCGGGGAGCGAGGGGGGTCTCTTCGTGCGCTTCAGGCGTTCGTGGAACGGGCGGGTGTGTGCCGGGCACGGGCCCCGCCTGGGCATGCGGTGCCCGGGAGTCGGGCGCTGAAGCGCCCCCCGTGGTCCTGGCTTCTCGGAAGGACAGACGCCAAGTCGATAAGGACACTGGTCTCGAGGCGTTCTGAGGAGTGCGGGTCTCCCTCTTTTCGAGGCTACGTTCCGTTGGGGTTTTCACGAAGCCTGTTGTGGCCCTGAAGCTCAGGCCGGTTCAGGGGAAGTGGCTGTCCGAGGGGCCACACAATATTTGTGTGCAGAGCCAGTGCTTTCCAAAGCCCCTTGACTGTGCAGAAGTCTACCTGTTAGGGGTGCAGTGGGGGCTGTCCGGGGAGCGTGGTGAGCACAGGTATGTGCCCCACACTTGAAAGTATGGAAGAGAAAGCGTGAGGCTGGAGGGTGCTCCGTTCGTTCCCTCCTTCCACAGAAAGTCTGGAGAGTTGACTTTGGGACAAGTCCTTCCTTTCCTCTGGTCGGTGCGTGTTCAGTGGCCTGGACACTTGGTGAGCAGGACTGACAGGGTGTTTGACGTACTGGACCTCACAGCCCGGTTGGAAAGGACAGACAGGCAGCAACCAATTGCCTAGGGAGATACGATAAAGGCAATTTTGTGTTGAGTGTTGAGAACTACGGCATTTCCTGTTAGCCTTTGTGACTCAGGCAGTAGTGATGTGGAAGCTGAGAGCAGATGCCCTAAAAGACAAGGAGGACTGTGCGGGAGAGTGTTGGGACAGGGCACGGGAGGATTATGGCCTGTCAGAGGAGCTGAAAGAATGCCCTGGAGACTGGGGCCGCCGCGTAGGGGACTGTAGGGTGGGGAAAACAAAACTTTTCGATTGAGGCTGGCGCTTTCTGTAGGTTTTTGGAGACTGAGCGTGGTGATTCAGAACGTGGCCTCTGGAGCCAGGACTCTGTCACATGGGTCCTGGCTCTGCCACCTACGGGCTGTGTGAACTTGGGCAAGTTACTGTACCATCTGTGTGTCAGTTTCCTGATCTGTAAAAGGGATGATTATCATACGCACTCCATAGGTGAGTGTAAAGGTGAGAGGATATTTCATATCCGTAAAGTACTTAGAGCAGTGTCTGGCCTTTAGTAGGCGTTAGTAGTGGTGATTAAAGAAATGGCTAAATGCATACCTAAGTATTCAAGGCTTGGAGGCTGTCCCTGGTGAAACGTTGTGAACTTGAATGGATTACACCCAACTTTGTTTTGTTTCCTTTCCGGCTTGCAGTTGCTACTGACCGCATCTGCAGCACTGTGGAATTAGAAATAATCTGCCTCGACTTGGCTGCTCTTGGTAAAACAATCTAATGCTGTCCAAATTATCCCAGGGAAATAAAAGCCTTTTCAGTAGCATAGTAGGGTTAGGCTTATTTAATATGTATTGTTTATATTGGTTTGTTTAGTGTTTGTTGGTGACTCTGTGTTTTTTTTTTTTTTTTTTGGCAAAAGCCGCTCGGTTAAACAAAGCAGATTAGCTAGGAAATGGTTCAGACCCAGAGAAAGTAGAGAGTCGTGTAAGCAGAGCACGCCTTTCCTTGACTCTCTGTCGAGAGAGCTTTGTGATTGCAAGCTGCTCTCTGCCTCAGACACGGTGCCCTCTGCGTGTGCAGTCATCTAAACAGTGCAGGGTCTGGGACCGTGGAGGAATCCAAGGCAGTAGAGTCATGCTTTGCTTAACAGTGGGGATGAGTTCTGAGGAGTGTGTCATGGTCAGGCAATCTCGAGACTGTGCAAACACCACGGAGTTCCTAAACCTGGATGGCAGAGCCTCCTACACACCTAGGCCATATGGGGACTAATCTGATGGGACCCCCGTTGTTGACTGAAACGTCCCGATGTAGGGCATGACTGTACTTCCCAACTCCAAGGGCACGGAAGTGTAGCCTGTGGGGCTTTGGAAAAGAACAGAGACGCTCAAGGCCTACTCTGGACCCACTGACTCAGAATCTACTGGGATAGGTCCCGCCTTTAAAGACCAGACGTATAGTCCTCCTCTGCAGACATCTCATCAACGGTTTTTCACGCTGGGTTTTCCCTCATCTGAGAAAACAGGCCCAAGAGCTTGTGAGGATCCATAATTAGTGTTTAAGACATTTGGCAGGACTCAGTGTTTTTTCACGTTCTGTGATACTGGGATCTGCATCTCCACCGTAATGTGTAAACCTTGAAATCTTGTCCAAGAGTCATGTCATTACCTAGAGAATCCTTCTGTGAATTCCAGGCAGATTGCCATCTTTCTGCTTCCGCCCTGCTCACCTTTCCAATGGGGAGAATAACGGTAACCTACCTTTTGGAGGTGAGGATTGAATGAGACAGTTGGTGCAAAGCAGTGGGCACAGGATCTGGCACAAAGTGAAGCCTTCAAGAAATTATGATTACAGTAGTTTTGATTTCCCTCAGTCGGAATAGAGTTTAGTTGAAGTTAGTGGCTGTGGCACAGCTGTGTCTCAGGCTGGTGTCTGCCGCCCTGAGCTAAGCCATAAAAATCCCTGGAATAACTTTTCAAAAGCCTGTTAGCCTCTTGAGCCTCCTACACGTCTTTATTTTATTTTATTTTATTTTATTTTATTTTATTTTATTTTATTTTATTGCAGTAAAAGTGGATTCTAAGATGATATAGCTTTCAGATGTACGTTGTAATATATTTCGAATTCTGTGTAGATTACATGGTGTTCACCAGCCGAAAAACTAATTATAGTCGGTCACCTCACATGTGCGCCTCATCGCCCCTTTGGCTCTCTCCCCATCCCCCCCTCCCCCTATGGTAACCAGCAATCCAGTCTCCTTTGCTCTGTGTGCGTTTGTCGTTGTTTTTATCTTCTCCTTATGAGTGAGATCACACGGTGGTCTGGAGTTTGACTTTCTCCCTCTGATTTATTTCACTTCACATAATACCCTCAAGGTCCCTCCACGTTGTCGCAAATGGTCGGATCTCATCATTTCTTAGGGCCGAGTAGCATTCCATTGTGTATACATACCACATCTTCTTCATCCATTCTTCCCTGATGGGCACCTAGGTTGCTTCCAAGTTCTGGCTGTTGTGAATAATGCTGCAGTGAACCTAGGGGTGCATGTGTCTTTCTGCATTGGTGTTTTCAGTTCTTTGGATGAATAGCCAGCAGTGGGCTAGCTGGATCATACACATGGTAGATGTATTCTTAGTTTTCTGAGGATACTCCATACTGCTTTCCATAGTCGGCTGCACCAGTCTGCCCTCCCGCCAGCAGTGCAGGAGAGTTCCCTTCTCTCCACATCCTCTCCGACACTTGTCTCTTGTCTTGTTAATGAGAGCCATTCTGACCAGAGTAAGGTGACATCTCCTTGTAGTTGTGATTTGCATTTCTCTGATCGCTAATGATGTTGAGTCCCTTTCCATATGCCTGTTGGCCATCCGGATACCTTCTTTGGAGAAATCACTGCTCAGATCTTTTGCCCGCCTTTTTAATTGGGTTGTTGATTTCTTTTGCTGTTGAGATGTATGAGTTCTTTCTGTGTTTTGGATATTAAGCCCTTATCCGATATAGGGTTTGCAAGAATCTTCTCCCCAGTTGTTAGGTTGTGTTTTGGTTTTGTGGATGGTTTCCTTTGCGGTGCAGAGGATTTTTTTTGACTTTGATGTAGTCCCGTTTGTTCACTTTGTATTTTGTTTCCATTGCCCAGTCAGACGTGGGTACTTGAAAATAGGCTGCTAAGACTGATGTCAAAGAGCCTACTGCCTATGTTTTCTTGTAGAGGTTGCATGGTTTCGGGTCTGACATTCAAGTAAAAGCGGAGGGAGGAGGCTGCAGTTCCCCGAGAGCGAGCGTAGCGGGGACCCTGCGTCCCTGTCAGCGCACCTTCCCCGCTCCGCGAAGGTCCGAAGCGTGCGGGCGGGGCCGCAGGAGTTGTCCCAGGAGGGTCTCCCTGTCGCTGTCCGCAGTCCACCGCCGGAGGGGGGCGGGGCAACGGCCGGGCAGCGTCTGGGCGGCGGCGGGCGCGCGCGCGCGCGCGAGGAGAGGAGCGCGCGGCTGCTGGGCCGCCGTCCTGGGAGGCGTGGGAGGCGTCGGCGAGCCGCGCCTGCCTGCCCAGAGCCGAGCCCGGCGGAGGCCGGCCGCGCTGTGCTGCTCTCTCCCGGGCCGGGCTCGTCCGTTCCCCCGGCGTCCGTGGACGCCGCTCCGTGTCCCCGCTGGGCACAGCAGCCCGGGCCCTCCGCGGCCACGGCCGCTAGCCTGAGGAGGCCCTCCTTCAGCTCCCGCTCTTCCTGCTCGCCGGACACGGACGACGGGGTCGCCCGCGAAGACGATTCCATCTGAGAGAGGTACCTGGGGGGCGTGGGCCTGGGGGCTGGTGGGAGGCGAGCGTGTACCTGAGGAATAGGCTTGTGCGCCAAGAGGTGCCCGTCAGGTCGCGGGACAGCTGTGCGGCGCGGGGAGCGAGGGGGTCTCTTCGTGCGCTTCAGGCGTTCGTGGAACGGGCGGTGTGTGCCGGGCACGGGGCCCGCCTGGGCATGCGGTGCCCGGGAGTCGGGCGCTGAAGCGCCCCCCGTGGTCCTGGCTTCTCGGAAGGACAGACGCCAAGTCGATAAGGACACTGGTCTCGAGGCGTTCTGAGGAGTGCGGGTCTCCCTCTTTTCGAGGCTACGTTCCGTTGGGGTTTTCACGAAGCCTGTTGTGGCCCTGAAGCTCAGGCCGGTTCAGGGGAAGTGGCCTGTCGAGGGCCACACAATATTTGTGTGCAGAGCCAGTGCTTTCCAAAGCCCTTGACTGTGCAGAAGTCTACCTGTTAGGGGTGCAGTGGGGGCTGTCCGGGGAGCGTGGTGAGCACAGGTATGTGCCCCACACTTGAAAGTATGGAAGAGAAAGCGTGAGGCTGGAGGGTGCTCCGTTCGTTCCCTCCTTCCACAGAAAGTCTGGAGAGTTGACTTTGGGACAAGTCCTTCCTTTCCTCTGGTCGGTGCGTGTTCAGTGGCCTGGACACTTGGTGAGCAGGACTTACAGGGTGTTTGACGTACTGGACCTCACAGCCCGGTTGGAAAGGACAGACAGGCAGCAACCAATTGCCTAGGAGATACGTAAAGGCAATTTTGTGTTGAGTGTTGAGAACTACGGCATTTCCTGTTAGCCTTTGTGACTCAGGCAGTGATGTGGAAGCTGAGAGCAGATGCCTAAAAGACAAGGAGGACTTGTGCGGGAGAGTGTTGGGACAGGGCACGGGAGGAGTATGGCCTGTCAGAGGAGCTGAAAGAATGCCCTGGAGACTGGGGCCGCCGCGTAGGGACTGTAGGGTGGGGAAAACAAAACTTTTCGATTGAGGCTGGCGCTTTCTGTAGGTTTTTGGAGACTGAGCGTGGTGATTCAGAACGTGGCCTCTGGAGCCAGACTCTGTCACATGGGTCCTGGCTCTGCCACCTACGGGCTGTGTGAACTTGGGCAAGTTACTGTACCATTCTGTGTGTCAGTTTCCTGATCTGTAAAACGGGGATGATTATCATACGCACTCCATAGGTGAGTGTAAAGGTGAGAGGATATTTCATATCCGTAAAGTACTTAGAGCAGTGTCTGGCCTTTAGTAGGCGTTAGTAGTGGTTGATTAAAGAAATGGATGAATGCATACCTAAGTATTCAAGGCTTGGAGGCTGTCCCTGGTGAAACGTGTGAACTTGAATGGATTACACCCAACTTTGTTTTGTTTCCTTTCCGGCTTGCAGTTGCTACTGACCGCATCTGCAGCACTGTGGAATTAGAAATAATCTGCCTCGACTTGGCTGCTCTTGGTAAAACAATCTAATGCTGTCCAAATTATCCCAGGGAAATAAAAGCCTTTTCAGTAGCATAGTAGGGTTAGGCTTATTTAATATGTATTGTTTATATTGGTTTGTTTAGTGTTTGTTGGTGACTCTGTGTTTTTTTTTTTTTTTTTTTGGCAAAGCTGCTCGGTTAAACAAAGCAGATTAGCTAGGAAATGGTTCAGACCCAGAGAAAAGTAGAGAGTCGTGTAAGCAGAGCACGCCTTTCCTTGACTCTCTGTCGAGAGCTTTTGTGATTGCAGCTGCTCTCTGCCTCAGACACGGTGCCCTCTGCGTGTGCAGTCATCTAAACAGTGCAGGGTCTGGGACCGTGGAGAATCCAAGGCAGTAGAGTCATGCTTTGCTTAACAGTGGGGATGAGTTCTGAGGAGTGTGTCATGGTCAGGCAATCTCGAGACTGTGCAAACACCACGGAGTTCCTAAACCTGGATGGCAGAGCCTCCTACACACCTAGGCCATATGGGACTAATCTGATGGGACCCCCGTTGTTGACTGAAACGTCCCGATGTAGGGCATGACTGTACTTCCCAACTCCAAGGGCACGGAAGTGTAGCCTGTGGGGCTTTGGAAAAGAACAGAGACGCTCAAGGCCTACTCTGGACCCACTGACTCAGAATCTACTGGGATAGGTCCCGCCTTTAAAGACCAGACGTAGTCCTCCTCTGCAGACATCTCATCAACGGTTTTTCACGCTGGGTTTTCCCTCATCTGAGAAAACAGGCCAAGAGATTGTGAGGATCCATAATTAGTGTTTTAAGACATTTGGCAGGACTCAGTGTTTTTCACGTTCTGTGATACTGGGATCTGCATCTCCACCGTAATGTGTTAAACCTTGAAATCTTGTCCAAAAGTCATGTCATTACCTAGAGAATCCTTCTGTGAATTCCAGGCAGATTGCCATCTTTCTGCTTCCGCCTGCTCACCTTTCCAATGGGGAGAATAACGGTAACCTACCTTTTGGAGGTGAGGATTGAATGAGACAGTTGGTGCAAAGCAGTGGGCACAGGATCTGGCACAAAGTGAAGCCTTCAAGAAATTATGATTACAGTAGTTTTGATTTCCCTCCAGTCGGAATAGAGTTTAGTTGAAGTTAGTGGCTGTGGCACAGCTGTGTCTCAGGCTGGTGTCTGCCGCCCTGAGCTAAGCCATAAAAATCCCTGGAATAACTTTTCAAAAGCCTGTTAGCCTCTTGAGCCTCCTACACGTCTTTATTTTATTTTATTTTATTTTATTTTATGTTATTTTATTTTATTGCAGTAAAAGTGGATTCTAAGATGATATAGCTTTCAGATGTACGTTGTAATATATTTCGAATTCTGTGTAGATTACATGGTGTTCACCAGCCGAAAACTAATTATAGTCGGTCACCTCACATGTGCGCCTCATCGCCCCTTTGGCTCTCTCCCCTCCCCCCTCCCCCTATGGTAACCAGCAATCCAGTCTCCTTTGCTCTGTGTGCGTTTGTCGTTGTTTTTATCTTCTCCTTATGAGTGAGATCACACGGTGTCTGGAGTTTGACTTTCTCCCTCTGATTTATTTCGCTTCACATAATACCCTCAAGGTCCCTCCACGTTGTCGCAAATGGTCGGATCTCATCATTTCTTAGGGCCGAGTAGCATTCCATTGTGTATACATACCACATCTTCTTCATCCATTCTTCCCCTGATGGGCACCTAGGTTGCTTCCAAGTTCTGGCTGTTGTGAATAATGCTGCAGTGAACCTAGGGGTGCATGTGTCTTTCTGCATTGGTGTTTTCAAGTTCTTTGGATGAATAGCCAGCAGTGGGCTAGCTGGATCATACACATGGTAGATGTATTCTTAGTTTTCTGAGGATACTCCATACTGCTTTCCATAGTCGGCTGCACCAGTCTGCCCTCCCGCCAGCAGTGCAGGAGAGTTCCCTTCTCTCCACATCCTCTCCGACACTTGTCTCTTGTCTTGTTAATGAGAGCCATTCTGACCAGAGTAAGGTGACATCTCCTTGTAGTTGTGATTTGCATTTCTCTGATCGCTAATGATGTTGAGTCCCTTTCCATATGCCTGTTGGCCATCCGTATACCTTCTTTGGAGAAATCACTGCTCAGATCTTTTGCCCGCCTTTTTAATTGGGTTGTTGATTTCTTTTGCTGTTGAGATGTATGAGTTCTTTCTGTGTTTTGGATATTAAGCCCTTATCCGATATAGGGTTTGCAAGAATCTTCTCCCCAGTTGTTAGGTTGTGTTTTGGTTTTGTGGATGGTTTCCTTTGCGGTGCAGAGGATTTTTTTTGACTTTGATGTAGTCCCATTTGTTCACTTTGTATTTTGTTTCCATTGCCCAGTCAGACGTGGTACTTGAAAATAGGCTGCTAAGACTGATGTCAAAGAGCCTACTGCCTATGTTTTCTTGTAGAGGTTGCATGGTTTCGGGTCTGACATTCAAGTAAAAGCGGAGGGAGGAGGCTGCAGTTCCCCGAGAGCGAGCGTAGCGGGGACCCTGCGTCCCTGTCAGCGCACCTTCCCGCTCCGCGAAGGTCCGAAGCGTGCGGGCGGGGCCGCAGGAGTTGTCCCAGGAGGGTGTCCCTGTCGCTGTCCGCAGTCCACCGCCGGAGGGGGGCGGGGCAACGGCCGGGCAGCGTCTGGGCGGCGGCGGGCGCGCGCGCGCGCGAGGAGAGGAGCGCGCGGCTGCTGGGCCGCCGTCCTGGGAGGCGTGGGAGGCGTCGGCGAGCCGCGCCTGCCTGCCCAGAGCCGAGCCCGGCGGAGGCCGGCCGCGCTGTGCTGCTCTCTCCCGGGCCGGGCTCGTCCGTTCCCCCGGCGTCCGTGGACGCCGCTCCGTGTCCCCGCTGGGCACAGCAGCCCGGGCCCTCCGCGGCCACGGCCGCTAGCCTGAGGAGGCCCTCCTTCAGCTCCCGCTCTTCCTGCTCGCCGGACACGGACGACCGGGGCGCCCGCGAAGAGGATTCCATCTGAGAGAGGTACCTGGGGGGCGTGGGCCTGGGGGCTGGTGGGAGGCGAGCGTGTACCTGAGGAATAGGCTTGTGCGCCAAGAGGTGCCCGTCAGGTCGCGGGACAGCTGTGCGGCGCGGGGAGCGAGGGGGTCTCTTCGTGCGCTTCAGGCGTTCGTGGAACGGGCGGTGTGTGCCGGGCACGGGGCCCGCCTGGGCATGCGGTGCCCGGGAGTCGGGCGCTGAAGCGCCCCCCGTGGTCTTGGCTTCTCGGAAGGACAGACGCCAAGTCGATAAGGACACTGGTCTCGAGGCGTTCTGAGGAGTGCGGGTCTCCCTCTTTTCGAGGCTACGTTCCGTTGGGGTTTTCACGAAGCCTGTTGTGGCCCTGAAGCTCAGGCCGGTTCAGGGGAAGTGGCCTGTCGAGGGCCACATAATATTTGTGTGCAGAGCCAGTGCTTTCCAAAGCCCTTGACTGTGCAGAAGTCTACCTGTTAGGGGTGCAGTGGGGGCTGTCCGGGGAGCGTGGTGAGCACAGGTATGTGCCCCACACTTGAAAGTATGGAAGAGAAAGCGTGAGGCTGGAGGGTGCTCCGTTCGTTCCCTCCTTGCACAGAAAGTCTGGAGAGTTGACTTTGGGACAAGTCCTTCCTTTCCTCTGGTCGGTGCGTGTTCAGTGGCCTGGACACTTGGTGAGCAGGACTGACAGGGTGTTTGACGTACTGGACCTCACAGCCCGGTTGGAAAGGACAGACAGGCAGCAACCAATTGCCTAGGAGATACGTAAAGGCAATTTTGTGTTGAGTGTTGAGAACTACGGCATTTCCTGTTAGCCTTTGTGACTCAGGCAGTGATGTGGAAGCTGAGAGCAGATGCCTAAAAGACAAGGAGGACTTGTGCGGGAGAGTGTTGGGACAGGGCACGGGAGGAGTATGGCCTGTCAGGGGAGCTCAAAGAATGCCCTGGAGACTGGGGCCGCCGCGTAGGGACTGTAGGGTGGGGAAAACAAAACTTTTCGATTGAGGCTGGCGCTTTCTGTAGGTTTTTGGAGACTGAGCGTGGTGATTCAGAACGTGGCCTCTGGAGCCAGACTCTGTCACATGGGTCCTGGCTCTGCCACCTACGGGCTGTGTGAACTTGGGCAAGTTACTGTACCATTCTGTGTGTCAGTTTCCTGATCTGTAAAACGGGGATGATTATCATACGCACTCCATAGGTGAGTGTAAAGGTGAGAGGATATTTCATATCCGTAAAGTACTTAGAGCAGTGTCTGGCCTTTAGTAGGCGTTAGTAGTGGTTGATTAAAGAAATGGCTAAATGCATACCTAAGTATTCAAGGCTTGGAGGCTGTCCCTGGTGAAACGTGTGAACTTGAATGGATTACACCCAACTTTGTTTTGTTTCCTTTCCGGCTTGCAGTTGCTACTGACCGCATCTGCAGCACTGTGGAATTAGAAATAATCTGCCTCGACTTGGCTGCTCTTGGTAAAACAATCTAATGCTGTCCAAATTATCCCAGGGAAATAAAAGCCTTTTCAGTAGCATAGTAGGGTTAGGCTTATTTAATATGTATTGTTTATATTGGTTTGTTTAGTGTTTGTTGGTGACTCTGTGTTTTTTTTTTTTTTTTTTTTGGCAAAGCTGCTCGGTTAAACAAAGCAGATTAGCTAGGAAATGGTTCAGACCCAGAGAAAAGTAGAGAGTCGTGTAAGCAGAGCACGCCTTTCCTTGACTCTCTGTCGAGAGCTTTTGTGATTGCAGCTGCTCTCTGCCTCAGACACGGTGCCCTCTGCGTGTGCAGTCATCTAAACAGTGCAGGGTCTGGGACCGTGGAGAATCCAAGGCAGTAGAGTCATGCTTTGCTTAACAGTGGGGATGAGTTCTGAGGAGTGTGTCATGGTCAGGCAATCTCGAGACTGTGCAAACACCACGGAGTTCCTAAACCTGGATGGCAGAGCCTCCTACACACCTAGGCCATATGGGACTAATCTGATGGGACCCCCGTTGTTGACTGAAACGTCCCGATGTAGGGCATGACTGTACTTCCCAACTCCAAGGGCACGGAAGTGTAGCCTGTGGGGCTTTGGAAAAGAACAGAGACGCTCAAGGCCTACTCTGGACCCACTGACTCAGAATCTACTGGGATAGGTCCCGCCTTTAAAGACCAGACGTAGTCCTCCTCTGCAGACATCTCATCAACGGTTTTTCACGCTGGGTTTTCCCTCATCTGAGAAAACAGGCCAAGAGATTGTGAGGATCCATAATTAGTGTTTTAAGACATTTGGCAGGACTCAGTGTTTTTCACGTTCTGTGATACTGGGATCTGCATCTCCACCGTAATGTGTTAAACCTTGAAATCTTGTCCAAGAGTCATGTCATTACCTAGAGAATCCTTCTGTGAATTCCAGGCAGATTGCCATCTTTCTGCTTCCGCCTGCTCACCTTTCCAATGGGGAGAATAACGGTAACCTACCTTTTGGAGGTGAGGATTGAATGAGACAGTTGGTGCAAAGCAGTGGGCACAGGATCTGGCACAAAGTGAAGCCTTCAAGAAATTATGATTACAGTAGTTTTGATTTCCCTCCAGTCGGAATAGAGTTTAGTTGAAGTTAGTGGCTGTGGCACAGCTGTGTCTCAGGCTGGTGTCTGCCGCCCTGAGCTAAGCCATAAAAATCCCTGGAATAACTTTTCAAAAGCCTGTTAGCCTCTTGAGCCTCCTACACGTCTTTATTTTATTTTATTTTATTTTATTTTATTTTATTTTATTTTATTTTATTGCAGTAAAAGTGGATTCTAAGATGATATAGCTTTCAGATGTACGTTGTAATATATTTCGAATTCTGTGTAGATTACATGGTGTTCACCAGCCGAAAACTAATTATAGTCGGTCACCTCACATGTGCGCCTCATCGCCCCTTTGGCTCTCTCCCCTCCCCCCTCCCCCTATGGTAACCAGCAATCCAGTCTCCTTTGCTCTGTGTGCGTTTGTCGTTGTTTTTATCTTCTCCTTATGAGTGAGATCACACGGTGTCTGGAGTTTGACTTTCTCCCTCTGATTTATTTCGCTTCACATAATACCCTCAAGGTCCCTCCACGTTGTCGCAAATGGTCGGATCTCATCATTTCTTAGGGCCGAGTAGCATTCCATTGTGTATGCATACCACATCTTCTTCATCCATTCTTCCCCTGATGGGCACCTAGGTTGCTTCCAAGTTCTGGCTGTTGTGAATAATGCTGCAGTGAACCTAGGGGTGCATGTGTCTTTCTGCATTGGTGTTTTCAAGTTCTTTGGATGAATAGCCAGCAGTGGGCTAGCTGGATCATACACATGGTAGATGTATTCTTAGTTTTCTGAGGATACTCCATACTGCTTTCCATAGTCGGCTGCACCAGTCTGCCCTCCCGCCAGCAGTGCAGGAGAGTTCCCTTCTCTCCACATCCTCTCCGACACTTGTCTCTTGTCTTGTTAATGAGAGCCATTCTGACCAGAGTAAGGTGACATCTCCTTGTAGTTGTGATTTGCATTTCTCTGATCGCTAATGATGTTGAGTCCCTTTCCATATGCCTGTTGGCCATCCGGATACCTTCTTTGGAGAAATCACTGCTCAGATCTTTTGCCCGCCTTTTTAATTGGGTTGTTGATTTCTTTTGCTGTTGAGATGTATGAGTTCTTTCTGTGTTTTGGATATTAAGCCCTTATCCGATATAGGGTTTGCAAGAATCTTCTCCCCAGTTGTTAGGTTGTGTTTTGGTTTTGTGGATGGTTTCCTTTGCGGTGCAGAGGATTTTTTTTGACTTTGATGTAGTCCCATTTGTTCACTTTGTATTTTGTTTCCATTGCCCAGTCAGACGTGGTACTTGAAAATAGGCTGCTAAGACTGATGTCAAAGAGCCTACTGCCTATGTTTTCTTGTAGAGGTTGCATGGTTTCGGGTCTGACATTCAAGTAAAAGCGGAGGGAGGAGGCTGCAGTTCCCCGAGAGCGAGCGTAGCGGGGACCCTGCGTCCCTGTCAGCGCACCTTCCCGCTCCGCGAAGGTCCGAAGCGTGCGGGCGGGGCCGCAGGAGTTGTCCCAGGAGGGTGTCCCTGTCGCTGTCCGCAGTCCACCGCCGGAGGGGGGCGGGGCAACGGCCGGGCAGCGTCTGGGCGGCGGCGGGCGCGCGCGCGCGCGAGGAGAGGAGCGCGCGGCTGCTGGGCCGCCGTCCTGGGAGGCGTGGGAGGCGTCGGCGAGCCGCGCCTGCCTGCCCAGAGCCGAGCCCGGCGGAGGCCGGCCGCGCTGTGCTGCTCTCTCCCGGGCCGGGCTCGTCCGTTCCCCCGGCGTCCGTGGACGCCGCTCCGTGTCCCCGCTGGGCACAGCAGCCCGGGCCCTCCGCGGCCACGGCCGCTAGCCTGAGGAGGCCCTCCTTCAGCTCCCGCTCTTCCTGCTCGCCGGACACGGACGACCGGGGCGCCCGCGAAGAGGATTCCATCTGAGAGAGGTACCTGGGGGGCGTGGGCCTGGGGGCTGGTGGGAGGCGAGCGTGTACCTGAGGAATAGGCTTGTGCGCCAAGAGGTGCCCGTCAGGTCGCGGGACAGCTGTGCGGCGCGGGGAGCGAGGGGGTCTCTTCGTGCGCTTCAGGCGTTCGTGGAACGGGCGGTGTGTGCCGGGCACGGGGCCCGCCTGGGCATGCGGTGCCCGGGAGTCGGGCGCTGAAGCGCCCCCCGTGGTCTTGGCTTCTCGGAAGGACAGACGCCAAGTCGATAAGGACACTGGTCTCGAGGCGTTCTGAGGAGTGCGGGTCTCCCTCTTTTCGAGGCTACGTTCCGTTGGGGTTTTCACGAAGCCTGTTGTGGCCCTGAAGCTCAGGCCGGTTCAGGGGAAGTGGCCTGTCGAGGGCCACATAATATTTGTGTGCAGAGCCAGTGCTTTCCAAAGCCCTTGACTGTGCAGAAGTCTACCTGTTAGGGGTGCAGTGGGGGCTGTCCGGGGAGCGTGGTGAGCACAGGTATGTGCCCCACACTTGAAAGTATGGAAGAGAAAGCGTGAGGCTGGAGGGTGCTCCGTTCGTTCCCTCCTTGCACAGAAAGTCTGGAGAGTTGACTTTGGGACAAGTCCTTCCTTTCCTCTGGTCGGTGCGTGTTCAGTGGCCTGGACACTTGGTGAGCAGGACTGACAGGGCGTTTGACGTACTGGACCTCACAGCCCGGTTGGAAAGGACAGACAGGCAGCAACCAATTGCCTAGGAGATACGTAAAGGCAATTTTGTGTTGAGTGTTGAGAACTACGGCATTTCCTGTTAGCCTTTGTGACTCAGGCAGTGATGTGGAAGCTGAGAGCAGATGCCTAAAAGACAAGGAGGACTTGTGCGGGAGAGTGTTGGGACAGGGCACGGGAGGAGTATGGCCTGTCAGGGGAGCTCAAAGAATGCCCTGGAGACTGGGGCCGCCGCGTAGGGACTGTAGGGTGGGGAAAACAAAACTTTTCGATTGAGGCTGGCGCTTTCTGTAGGTTTTTGGAGACTGAGCGTGGTGATTCAGAACGTGGCCTCTGGAGCCAGACTCTGTCACATGGGTCCTGGCTCTGCCACCTACGGGCTGTGTGAACTTGGGCAAGTTACTGTACCATTCTGTGTGTCAGTTTCCTGATCTGTAAAACGGGGATGATTATCATACGCACTCCATAGGTGAGTGTAAAGGTGAGAGGATATTTCATATCCGTAAAGTACTTAGAGCAGTGTCTGGCCTTTAGTAGGCGTTAGTAGTGGTTGATTAAAGAAATGGCTAAATGCATACCTAAGTATTCAAGGCTTGGAGGCTGTCCCTGGTGAAACGTGTGAACTTGAATGGATTACACCCAACTTTGTTTTGTTTCCTTTCCGGCTTGCAGTTGCTACTGACCGCATCTGCAGCACTGTGGAATTAGAAATAATCTGCCTCGACTTGGCTGCTCTTGGTAAAACAATCTAATGCTGTCCAAATTATCCCAGGGAAATAAAAGCCTTTTCAGTAGCATAGTAGGGTTAGGCTTATTTAATATGTATTGTTTATATTGGTTTGTTTAGTGTTTGTTGGTGACTCTGTGTTTTTTTTTTTTTTTTTTTTGGCAAAGCTGCTCGGTTAAACAAAGCAGATTAGCTAGGAAATGGTTCAGACCCAGAGAAAAGTAGAGAGTCGTGTAAGCAGAGCACGCCTTTCCTTGACTCTCTGTCGAGAGCTTTTGTGATTGCAGCTGCTCTCTGCCTCAGACACGGTGCCCTCTGCGTGTGCAGTCATCTAAACAGTGCAGGGTCTGGGACCGTGGAGAATCCAAGGCAGTAGAGTCATGCTTTGTTTAACAGTGGGGATGAGTTCTGAGGAGTGTGTCATGGTCAGGCAATCTCGAGACTGTGCAAACACCACGGAGTTCCTAAACCTGGATGGCAGAGCCTCCTACACACCTAGGCCATATGGGACTAATCTGATGGGACCCCCGTTGTTGACTGAAACGTCCCGATGTAGGGCATGACTGTACTTCCCAACTCCAAGGGCACGGAAGTGTAGCCTGTGGGGCTTTGGAAAAGAACAGAGACGCTCAAGGCCTACTCTGGACCCACTGACTCAGAATCTACTGGGATAGGTCCCGCCTTTAAAGACCAGACGTAGTCCTCCTCTGCAGACATCTCATCAACGGTTTTTCACGCTGGGTTTTCCCTCATCTGAGAAAACAGGCCAAGAGATTGTGAGGATCCATAATTAGTGTTTTAAGACATTTGGCAGGACTCAGTGTTTTTCACGTTCTGTGATACTGGGATCTGCATCTCCACCGTAATGTGTTAAACCTTGAAATCTTGTCCAAGAGTCATGTCATTACCTAGAGAATCCTTCTGTGAATTCCAGGCAGATTGCCATCTTTCTGCTTCCGCCTGCTCACCTTTCCAATGGGGAGAATAACGGTAACCTACCTTTTGGAGGTGAGGATTGAATGAGACAGTTGGTGCAAAGCAGTGGGCACAGGATCTGGCACAAAGTGAAGCCTTCAAGAAATTATGATTACAGTAGTTTTGATTTCCCTCCAGTCGGAATAGAGTTTAGTTGAAGTTAGTGGCTGTGGCACAGCTGTGTCTCAGGCTGGTGTCTGCCGCCCTGAGCTAAGCCATAAAAATCCCTGGAATAACTTTTCAAAAGCCTGTTAGCCTCTTGAGCCTCCTACACGTCTTTATTTTATTTTATTTTATTTTATTTTATGTTATTTTATTTTATTGCAGTAAAAGTGGATTCTAAGATGATATAGCTTTCAGATGTACGTTGTAATATATTTCGAATTCTGTGTAGATTACATGGTGTTCACCAGCCGAAAACTAATTATAGTCGGTCACCTCACATGTGCGCCTCATCGCCCCTTTGGCTCTCTCCCCTCCCCCCTCCCCCTATGGTAACCAGCAATCCAGTCTCCTTTGCTCTGTGTGCGTTTGTCGTTGTTTTTATCTTCTCCTTATGAGTGAGATCACACGGTGTCTGGAGTTTGACTTTCTCCCTCTGATTTATTTCGCTTCACATAATACCCTCAAGGTCCCTCCACGTTGTCGCAAATGGTCGGATCTCATCATTTCTTAGGGCCGAGTAGCATTCCATTGTGTATGCATACCACATCTTCTTCATCCATTCTTCCCCTGATGGGCACCTAGGTTGCTTCCAAGTTCTGGCTGTTGTGAATAATGCTGCAGTGAACCTAGGGGTGCATGTGTCTTTCTGCATTGGTGTTTTCAAGTTCTTTGGATGAATAGCCAGCAGTGGGCTAGCTGGATCATACACATGGTAGATGTATTCTTAGTTTTCTGAGGATACTCCATACTGCTTTCCATAGTCGGCTGCACCAGTCTGCCCTCCCGCCAGCAGTGCAGGAGAGTTCCCTTCTCTCCACATCCTCTCCGACACTTGTCTCTTGTCTTGTTAATGAGAGCCATTCTGACCAGAGTAAGGTGACATCTCCTTGTAGTTGTGATTTGCATTTCTCTGATCGCTAATGATGTTGAGTCCCTTTCCATATGCCTGTTGGCCATCCGGATACCTTCTTTGGAGAAATCACTGCTCAGATCTTTTGCCCGCCTTTTTAATTGGGTTGTTGATTTCTTTTGCTGTTGAGATGTATGAGTTCTTTCTGTGTTTTGGATATTAAGCCCTTATCCGATATAGGGTTTGCAAGAATCTTCTCCCCAGTTGTTAGGTTGTGTTTTGGTTTTGTGGATGGTTTCCTTTGCGGTGCAGAGGATTTTTTTTGACTTTGATGTAGTCCCATTTGTTCACTTTGTATTTTGTTTCCATTGCCCAGTCAGACGTGGTACTTGAAAATAGGCTGCTAAGACTGATGTCAAAGAGCCTACTGCCTATGTTTTCTTGTAGAGGTTGCATGGTTTCGGGTCTGACATTCAAGTAAAAGCGGAGGGAGGAGGCTGCAGTTCCCCGAGAGCGAGCGTAGCGGGGACCCTGCGTCCCTGTCAGCGCACCTTCCCGCTCCGCGAAGGTCCGAAGCGTGCGGGCGGGGCCGCAGGAGTTGTCCCAGGAGGGTGTCCCTGTCGCTGTCCGCAGTCCACCGCCGGAGGGGGGCGGGGCAACGGCCGGGCAGCGTCTGGGCGGCGGCGGGCGCGCGCGCGCGCGAGGAGAGGAGCGCGCGGCTGCTGGGCCGCCGTCCTGGGAGGCGTGGGAGGCGTCGGCGAGCCGCGCCTGCCTGCCCAGAGCCGAGCCCGGCGGAGGCCGGCCGCGCTGTGCTGCTCTCTCCCGGGCCGGGCTCGTCCGTTCCCCCGGCGTCCGTGGACGCCGCTCCGTGTCCCCGCTGGGCACAGCAGCCCGGGCCCTCCGCGGCCACGGCCGCTAGCCTGAGGAGGCCCTCCTTCAGCTCCCGCTCTTCCTGCTCGCCGGACACGGACGACCGGGGCGCCCGCGAAGAGGATTCCATCTGAGAGAGGTACCTGGGGGGCGTGGGCCTGGGGGCTGGTGGGAGGCGAGCGTGTACCTGAGGAATAGGCTTGTGCGCCAAGAGGTGCCCGTCAGGTCGCGGGACAGCTGTGCGGCGCGGGGAGCGAGGGGGTCTCTTCGTGCGCTTCAGGCGTTCGTGGAACGGGCGGTGTGTGCCGGGCACGGGGCCCGCCTGGGCATGCGGTGCCCGGGAGTCGGGCGCTGAAGCGCCCCCCGTGGTCTTGGCTTCTCGGAAGGACAGACGCCAAGTCGATAAGGACACTGGTCTCGAGGCGTTCTGAGGAGTGCGGGTCTCCCTCTTTTCGAGGCTACGTTCCGTTGGGGTTTTCACGAAGCCTGTTGTGGCCCTGAAGCTCAGGCCGGTTCAGGGGAAGTGGCCTGTCGAGGGCCACATAATATTTGTGTGCAGAGCCAGTGCTTTCCAAAGCCCTTGACTGTGCAGAAGTCTACCTGTTAGGGGTGCAGTGGGGGCTGTCCGGGGAGCGTGGTGAGCACAGGTATGTGCCCCACACTTGAAAGTATGGAAGAGAAAGCGTGAGGCTGGAGGGTGCTCCGTTCGTTCCCTCCTTGCACAGAAAGTCTGGAGAGTTGACTTTGGGACAAGTCCTTCCTTTCCTCTGGTCGGTGCGTGTTCAGTGGCCTGGACACTTGGTGAGCAGGACTGACAGGGTGTTTGACGTACTGGACCTCACAGCCCGGTTGGAAAGGACAGACAGGCAGCAACCAATTGCCTAGGAGATACGTAAAGGCAATTTTGTGTTGAGTGTTGAGAACTACGGCATTTCCTGTTAGCCTTTGTGACTCAGGCAGTGATGTGGAAGCTGAGAGCAGATGCCTAAAAGACAAGGAGGACTTGTGCGGGAGAGTGTTGGGACAGGGCACGGGAGGAGTATGGCCTGTCAGGGGAGCTGAAAGAATGCCCTGGAGACTGGGGCCGCCGCGTGGGGACTGTAGGGTGGGGAAAACAAAACTTTTCGATTGAGGCTGGCGCTTTCTGTAGGTTTTTGGAGACTGAGCGTGGTGATTCAGAACGTGGCCTCTGGAGCCAGACTCTGTCACATGGGTCCTGGCTCTGCCACCTACGGGCTGTGTGAACTTGGGCAAGTTACTGTACCATTCTGTGTGTCAGTTTCCTGATCTGTAAAACGGGGATGATTATCATACGCACTCCATAGGTGAGTGTAAAGGTGAGAGGATATTTCATATCCGTAAAGTACTTAGAGCAGTGTCTGGCCTTTAGTAGGCGTTAGTAGTGGTTGATTAAAGAAATGGCTAAATGCATACCTAAGTATTCAAGGCTTGGAGGCTGTCCCTGGTGAAACGTGTGAACTTGAATGGATTACACCCAACTTTGTTTTGTTTCCTTTCCGGCTTGCAGTTGCTACTGACCGCATCTGCAGCACTGTGGAATTAGAAATAATCTGCCTCGACTTGGCTGCTCTTGGTAAAACAATCTAATGCTGTCCAAATTATCCCAGGGAAATAAAAGCCTTTTCAGTAGCATAGTAGGGTTAGGCTTATTTAATATGTATTGTTTATATTGGTTTGTTTAGTGTTTGTTGGTGACTCTGTGTTTTTTTTTTTTTTTTTTTTGGCAAAGCTGCTCGGTTAAACAAAGCAGATTAGCTAGGAAATGGTTCAGACCCAGAGAAAAGTAGAGAGTCGTGTAAGCAGAGCACGCCTTTCCTTGACTCTCTGTCGAGAGCTTTTGTGATTGCAGCTGCTCTCTGCCTCAGACACGGTGCCCTCTGCGTGTGCAGTCATCTAAACAGTGCAGGGTCTGGGACCGTGGAGAATCCAAGGCAGTAGAGTCATGCTTTGTTTAACAGTGGGGATGAGTTCTGAGGAGTGTGTCATGGTCAGGCAATCTCGAGACTGTGCAAACACCACGGAGTTCCTAAACCTGGATGGCAGAGCCTCCTACACACCTAGGCCATATGGGACTAATCTGATGGGACCCCCGTTGTTGACTGAAACGTCCCGATGTAGGGCATGACTGTACTTCCCAACTCCAAGGGCACGGAAGTGTAGCCTGTGGGGCTTTGGAAAAGAACAGAGACGCTCAAGGCCTACTCTGGACCCACTGACTCAGAATCTACTGGGATAGGTCCCGCCTTTAAAGACCAGACGTAGTCCTCCTCTGCAGACATCTCATCAACGGTTTTTCACGCTGGGTTTTCCCTCATCTGAGAAAACAGGCCAAGAGATTGTGAGGATCCATAATTAGTGTTTTAAGACATTTGGCAGGACTCAGTGTTTTTCACGTTCTGTGATACTGGGATCTGCATCTCCACCGTAATGTGTTAAACCTTGAAATCTTGTCCAAGAGTCATGTCATTACCTAGAGAATCCTTCTGTGAATTCCAGGCAGATTGCCATCTTTCTGCTTCCGCCTGCTCACCTTTCCAATGGGGAGAATAACGGTAACCTACCTTTTGGAGGTGAGGATTGAATGAGACAGTTGGTGCAAAGCAGTGGGCACAGGATCTGGCACAAAGTGAAGCCTTCAAGAAATTATGATTACAGTAGTTTTGATTTCCCTCCAGTCGGAATAGAGTTTAGTTGAAGTTAGTGGCTGTGGCACAGCTGTGTCTCAGGCTGGTGTCTGCCGCCCTGAGCTAAGCCATAAAAATCCCTGGAATAACTTTTCAAAAGCCTGTTAGCCTCTTGAGCCTCCTACACGTCTTTATTTTATTTTATTTTATTTTATTTTATGTTATTTTATTTTATTGCAGTAAAAGTGGATTCTAAGATGATATAGCTTTCAGATGTACGTTGTAATATATTTCGAATTCTGTGTAGATTACATGGTGTTCACCACCCGAAAACTAATTATAGTCGGTCACCTCACATGTGCGCCTCATCGCCCCTTTGGCTCTCTCCCCTCCCCCCTCCCCCTATGGTAACCAGCAATCCAGTCTCCTTTGCTCTGTGTGCGTTTGTCGTTGTTTTTATCTTCTCCTTATGAGTGAGATCACACGGTGTCTGGAGTTTGACTTTCTCCCTCTGATTTATTTCGCTTCACATAATACCCTCAAGGTCCCTCCACGTTGTCGCAAATGGTCGGATCTCATCATTTCTTAGGGCCGAGTAGCATTCCATTGTGTATGCATACCACATCTTCTTCATCCATTCTTCCCCTGATGGGCACCTAGGTTGCTTCCAAGTTCTGGCTGTTGTGAATAATGCTGCAGTGAACCTAGGGGTGCATGTGTCTTTCTGCATTGGTGTTTTCAAGTTCTTTGGATGAATAGCCAGCAGTGGGCTAGCTGGATCATACACATGGTAGATGTATTCTTAGTTTTCTGAGGATACTCCATACTGCTTTCCATAGTCGGCTGCACCAGTCTGCCCTCCCGCCAGCAGTGCAGGAGAGTTCCCTTCTCTCCACATCCTCTCCGACACTTGTCTCTTGTCTTGTTAATGAGAGCCATTCTGACCAGAGTAAGGTGACATCTCCTTGTAGTTGTGATTTGCATTTCTCTGATCGCTAATGATGTTGAGTCCCTTTCCATATGCCTGTTGGCCATCCGGATACCTTCTTTGGAGAAATCACTGCTCAGATCTTTTGCCCGCCTTTTTAATTGGGTTGTTGATTTCTTTTGCTGTTGAGATGTATGAGTTCTTTCTGTGTTTTGGATATTAAGCCCTTATCCGATATAGGGTTTGCAAGAATCTTCTCCCCAGTTGTTAGGTTGTGTTTTGGTTTTGTGGATGGTTTCCTTTGCGGTGCAGAGGATTTTTTTTGACTTTGATGTAGTCCCATTTGTTCACTTTGTATTTTGTTTCCATTGCCCAGTCAGACGTGGTACTTGAAAATAGGCTGCTAAGACTGATGTCAAAGAGCCTACTGCCTATGTTTTCTTGTAGAGGTTGCATGGTTTCGGGTCTGACATTCAAGTAAAAGCGGAGGGAGGAGGCTGCAGTTCCCCGAGAGCGAGCGTAGCGGGGACCCTGCGTCCCTGTCAGCGCACCTTCCCGCTCCGCGAAGGTCCGAAGCGTGCGGGCGGGGCCGCAGGAGTTGTCCCAGGAGGGTGTCCCTGTCGCTGTCCGCAGTCCACCGCCGGAGGGGGGCGGGGCAACGGCCGGGCAGCGTCTGGGCGGCGGCGGGCGCGCGCGCGCGCGAGGAGAGGAGCGCGCGGCTGCTGGGCCGCCGTCCTGGGAGGCGTGGGAGGCGTCGGCGAGCCGCGCCTGCCTGCCCAGAGCCGAGCCCGGCGGAGGCCGGCCGCGCTGTGCTGCTCTCTCCCGGGCCGGGCTCGTCCGTTCCCCCGGCGTCCGTGGACGCCGCTCCGTGTCCCCGCTGGGCACAGCAGCCCGGGCCCTCCGCGGCCACGGCCGCTAGCCTGAGGAGGCCCTCCTTCAGCTCCCGCTCTTCCTGCTCGCCGGACACGGACGACCGGGGCGCCCGCGAAGAGGATTCCATCTGAGAGAGGTACCTGGGGGGCGTGGGCCTGGGGGCTGGTGGGAGGCGAGCGTGTACCTGAGGAATAGGCTTGTGCGCCAAGAGGTGCCCGTCAGGTCGCGGGACAGCTGTGCGGCGCGGGGAGCGAGGGGGTCTCTTCGTGCGCTTCAGGCGTTCGTGGAACGGGCGGTGTGTGCCGGGCACGGGGCCCGCCTGGGCATGCGGTGCCCGGGAGTCGGGCGCTGAAGCGCCCCCCGTGGTCTTGGCTTCTCGGAAGGACAGACGCCAAGTCGATAAGGACACTGGTCTCGAGGCGTTCTGAGGAGTGCGGGTCTCCCTCTTTTCGAGGCTACGTTCCGTTGGGGTTTTCACGAAGCCTGTTGTGGCCCTGAAGCTCAGGCCGGTTCAGGGGAAGTGGCCTGTCGAGGGCCACATAATATTTGTGTGCAGAGCCAGTGCTTTCCAAAGCCCTTGACTGTGCAGAAGTCTACCTGTTAGGGGTGCAGTGGGGGCTGTCCGGGGAGCGTGGTGAGCACAGGTATGTGCCCCACACTTGAAAGTATGGAAGAGAAAGCGTGAGGCTGGAGGGTGCTCCGTTCGTTCCCTCCTTCCACAGAAAGTCTGGAGAGTTGACTTTGGGACAAGTCCTTCCTTTCCTCTGGTCGGTGCGTGTTCAGTGGCCTGGACACTTGGTGAGCAGGACTGACAGGGTGTTTGACGTACTGGACCTCACAGCCCGGTTGGAAAGGACAGACAGGCAGCAACCAATTGCCTAGGAGATACGTAAAGGCAATTTTGTGTTGAGTGTTGAGAACTACGGCATTTCCTGTTAGCCTTTGTGACTCAGGCAGTGATGTGGAAGCTGAGAGCAGATGCCTAAAAGACAAGGAGGACTTGTGCGGGAGAGTGTTGGGACAGGGCACGGGAGGAGTATGGCCTGTCAGGGGAGCTGAAAGAATGCCCTGGAGACTGGGGCCGCCGCGTGGGGACTGTAGGGTGGGGAAAACAAAACTTTTCGATTGAGGCTGGCGCTTTCTGTAGGTTTTTGGAGACTGAGCGTGGTGATTCAGAACGTGGCCTCTGGAGCCAGACTCTGTCACATGGGTCCTGGCTCTGCCACCTACGGGCTGTGTGAACTTGGGCAAGTTACTGTACCATTCTGTGTGTCAGTTTCCTGATCTGTAAAACGGGGATGATTATCATACGCACTCCATAGGTGAGTGTAAAGGTGAGAGGATATTTCATATCCGTAAAGTACTTAGAGCAGTGTCTGGCCTTTAGTAGGCGTTAGTAGTGGTTGATTAAAGAAATGGCTAAATGCATACCTAAGTATTCAAGGCTTGGAGGCTGTCCCTGGTGAAACGTGTGAACTTGAATGGATTACACCCAACTTTGTTTTGTTTCCTTTCCGGCTTGCAGTTGCTACTGACCGCATCTGCAGCACTGTGGAATTAGAAATAATCTGCCTCGACTTGGCTGCTCTTGGTAAAACAATCTAATGCTGTCCAAATTATCCCAGGGAAATAAAAGCCTTTTCAGTAGCATAGTAGGGTTAGGCTTATTTAATATGTATTGTTTATATTGGTTTGTTTAGTGTTTGTTGGTGACTTTGTGTTTTTTTTTTTTTTTTTTTTTTTTTGGCAAAGCCGCTCGGTTAAACAAAGCAGATTAGCTAGGAAATGGTTCAGACCCAGAGAAAAGTAGAGAGTCGTGTAAGCAGAGCACGCCTTTCCTTGACTCTCTGTCGAGAGCTTTTGTGATTGCAGCTGCTCTCTGCCTCAGACACGGTGCCCTCTGCGTGTGCAGTCATCTAAACAGTGCAGGGTCTGGGACCGTGGAGAATCCAAGGCAGTAGAGTCATGCTTTGCTTAACAGTGGGGATGAGTTCTGAGGAGTGTGTCATGGTCAGGCAATCTCGAGACTGTGCAAACACCACGGAGTTCCTAAACCTGGATGGCAGAGCCTCCTACACACCTAGGCCATATGGGACTAATCTGATGGGACCCCCGTTGTTGACTGAAACGTCCCGATGTAGGGCATGACTGTACTTCCCAACTCCAAGGGCACGGAAGTGTAGCCTGTGGGGCTTTGGAAAAGAACAGAGACGCTCAAGGCCTACTCTGGACCCACTGACTCAGAATCTACTGGGATAGGTCCCGCCTTTAAAGACCAGACGTAATCCTCCTCTGCAGACATCTCATCAACGGTTTTTCACGCTGGGTTTTCCCTCATCTGAGAAAACAGGCCAAGAGCTTGTGAGGATCCATAATTAGTGTTTTAAGACATTTGGCAGGACTCAGTGTTTTTCACGTTCTGTGATACTGGGATCTGCATCTCCACCGTAATGTGTTAAACCTTGAAATCTTGTCCAAGAGTCATGTCATTACCTAGAGAATCCTTCTGTGAATTCCAGGCAGATTGCCATCTTTCTGCTTCCGCCTGCTCACCTTTCCAATGGGGAGAATAACGGTAACCTACCCTTTGGAGGTGAGGATTGAATGAGACAGTTGGTGCAAAGCAGTGGGCACAGGATCTGGCACAAAGTGAAGCCTTCAAGAAATTATGATTACAGTAGTTTTGATTTCCCTCCAGTCGGAATAGAGTTTAGTTGAAGTTAGTGGCTGTGTCACAGCTGTGTCTCAGGCTGGTGTCTGCCGCCCTGAGCTAAGCCATAAAAATCCCTGGAATAACTTTTCAAAAGCCTGTTAGCCTCTTGAGCCTCCTACACGTCTTTATTTTATTTTATTTTATGTTATTTTATTTTATGTTATTTTATTGCAGTAACAGTGGATTCTAAGATGATATAGCTTTCAGATGTACGTTGTAATATATTTCGAATTCTGTGTAGATTACATGGTGTTCACCAGCCGAAAACTAATTATAGTCGGTCACCTCACATGTGCGCCTCATCGCCCCTTTGGCTCTCTCCCCTCCCCCCTCCCCCTATGGTAACCAGCAATCCAGTCTCCTTTGCTCTGTGTGCGTTTGTCGTTGTTTTTATCTTCTCCTTATGAGTGAGATCACACGGTGTCTGGAGTTTGACTTTCTCCCTCTGATTTATTTCGCTTCACATAATACCCTCAAGGTCCCTCCACGTTGTCGCAAATGGTCGGATCTCATCATTTCTTAGGGCCGAGTAGCATTCCATTGTGTATACATACCACATCTTCTTCATCCATTCTTCCCCTGATGGGCACCTAGGTTGCTTCCAAGTTCTGGCTGTTGTGAATAATGCTGCAGTGAACCTAGGGGTGCATGTGTCTTTCTGCATTGGTGTTTTCAAGTTCTTTGGATGAATAGCCAGCAGTGGGCTAGCTGGATCATACACATGGTAGATGTATTCTTAGTTTTCTGAGGATACTCCATACTGCTTTCCATAGTCGGCTGCACCAGTCTGCCCTCCCGCCAGCAGTGCAGGAGAGTTCCCTTCTCTCCACATCCTCTCCGACACTTGTCTCTTGTCTTGTTAATGAGAGCCATTCTGACCAGAGTAAGGTGACATCTCCTTGTAGTTGTGATTTGCATTTCTCTGATCGCTAATGATGTTGAGTCCCTTTCCATATGCCTGTTGGCCATCCGTATACCTTCTTTGGAGAAATCACTGCTCAGATCTTTTGCCCGCCTTTTTAATTGGGTTGTTGATTTCTTTTGCTGTTGAGATGTATGAGTTCTTTCTGTGTTTTGGATATTAAGCCCTTATCCGATATAGGGTTTGCAAGAATCTTCTCCCCAGTTGTTAGGTTGTGTTTTGGTTTTGTGGATGGTTTCCTTTGCGGTGCAGAGGATTTTTTTTGACTTTGATGTAGTCCCGTTTGTTCACTTTGTATTTTGTTTCCATTGCCCAGTCAGACGTGGTACTTGAAAATAGGCTGCTAAGACTGATGTCAAAGAGCCTACTGCCTATGTTTTCTTGTAGAGGTTGCAT
This sequence comes from Equus caballus, assembly GCF_041296265.1. NCBI lineage: Eukaryota > Metazoa > Chordata > Mammalia > Perissodactyla > Equidae > Equus > Equus caballus. The sequence goes on from NW_027221915.1 coordinate 28,095, forward strand.
GGTTTCGGGTCTGACATTCAAGTAAAAGCGGAGGGAGGAGGCTGCAGTTCCCCGAGAGCGAGCGTAGCGGGGACCCTGCGTCCCTGTCAGCGCACCTTCCCGCTCCGCGAAGGTCCGAAGCGTGCGGGCGGGGCCGCAGGAGTTGTCCCAGGAGGGTGTCCCTGTCGCTGTCCGCAGTCCACCGCCGGAGGGGGGCGGGGCAACGGCCGGGCAGCGTCTGGGCGGCGGCGGGCGCGCGCGCGCGCGCGAGGAGAGGAGCGCGCGGCTGCTGGGCCGCCGTCCTGGGAGGCGTGGGAGGCGTCGGCGAGCCGCGCCTGCCTGCCCAGAGCCGAGCCCGGCGGAGGCCGGCCGCGCTGTGCTGCTCTCTCCCGGGCCGGGCTCGTCCGTTCCCCCGGCGTCCGTGGACGCCGCTCCGTGTCCCCGCTGGGCACAGCAGCCCGGGCCCTCCGCGGCCACGGCCGCTAGCCTGAGGAGGCCCTCCTTCAGCTCCCGCTCTTCCTGCTCGCCGGACACGGACGACGGGGTCGCCCGCGAAGACGATTCCATCTGAGAGAGGTACCTGGGGGGCGTGGGCCTGGGGGCTGGTGGGAGGCGAGCGTGTACCTGAGGAATAGGCTTGTGCGCCAAGAGGTGCCCGTCAGGTCGCGGGACAGCTGTGCGGCGCGGGGAGCGAGGGGGTCTCTTCGTGCGCTTCAGGCGTTCGTGGAACGGGCGGTGTGTGCCGGGCATGGGGCCCGCCTGGGCATGCGGTGCCCGGGAGTCGGGCGCTTAAGCGCCCCCCGTGGTCCTGGCTTCTCGGAAGGACAGACGCCAAGTCGATAAGGACACTGGTCTCGAGGCGTTCTGAGGAGTGCGGGTCTCCCTCTTTTCGAGGCTACGTTCCGTTGGGGTTTTCACGAAGCCTGTTGTGGCCCTGAAGCTCAGGCCGGTTCAGGGGAAGTGGCCTGTCGAGGGCCACACAATATTTGTGTGCAGAGCCAGTGCTTTCCAAAGCCCTTGACTGTGCAGAAGTCTACCTGTTAGGGGTGCAGTGGGGGCTGTCCGGGGAGCGTGGTGAGCACAGGTATGTGCCCCACACTTGAAAGTATGGAAGAGAAAGCGTGAGGCTGGAGGGTGCTCCGTTCGTTCCCTCCTTCCACAGAAAGTCTGGAGAGTTGACCTTGGGACAAGTCCTTCCTTTCCTCTGGTCGGTGCGTGTTCAGTGGCCTGGACACTTGGTGAGCAGGACTGACAGGGTGTTTGACGTACTGGACCTCACAGCCCGGTTGGAAAGGACAGACAGGCAGCAACCAATTGCCTAGGAGATACGTAAAGGCAATTTTGTGTTGAGTGTTGAGAACTACGGCATTTCCTGTTAGCCTTTGTGACTCAGGCAGTGATGTGGAAGCTGAGAGCAGATGCCTAAAAGACAAGGAGGACTTGTGCGGGAGAGTGTTGGGACAGGGCACGGGAGGAGTATGGCCTGTCAGAGGAGCTCAAAGAATGCCCTGGAGACTGGGGCCGCCGCGTGGGGACTGTAGGGTGGGGAAAACAAAACTTTTCGATTGAGGCTGGCGCTTTCTGTAGGTTTTTGGAGACTGAGCGTGGTGATTCAGAACGTGGCCTCTGGAGCCAGACTCTGTCACATGGGTCCTGGCTCTGCCACCTACGGGCTGTGTGAACTTGGGCAAGTTACTGTACCATTCTGTGTGTCAGTTTCCTGATCTGTAAAACGGGGATGATTATCATACGCACTCCATAGGTGAGTGTAAAGGTGAGAGGATATTTCATATCCGTAAAGTACTTAGAGCAGTGTCTGGCCTTTAGTAGGCGTTAGTAGTGGTTGATTAAAGAAATGGCTAAATGCATACCTAAGTATTCAAGGCTTGGAGGCTGTCCCTGGTGAAACGTGTGAACTTGAATGGATTACACCCAACTTTGTTTTGTTTCCTTTCCGGCTTGCAGTTGCTACTGACCGCATCTGCAGCACTGTGGAATTAGAAATAATCTGCCTCGACTTGGCTGCTCTTGGTAAAACAATCTAATGCTGTCCAAATTATCCCAGGGAAATAAAAGCCTTTTCAGTAGCATAGTAGGGTTAGGCTTATTTAATATGTATTGTTTATATTGGTTTGTTTAGTGTTTGTTGGTGACTCTGTGTTTTTTTTTTTTTTTTTTTTGGCAAAGCCGCTCGGTTAAACAAGGCAGATTAGCTAGGAAATGGTTCAGACCCAGAGAAAAGTAGAGAGTCGTGTAAGCAGAGCACGCCTTTCCTTGACTCTCTGTCGAGAGCTTTTGTGATTGCAGCTGCTCTCTGCCTCAGACACGGTGCCCTCTGCGTGTGCAGTCATCTAAACAGTGCAGGGTCTGGGACCGTGGAGAATCCAAGGCAGTAGAGTCATGCTTTGCTTAACAGTGGGGATGAGTTCTGAGGAGTGTGTCATGGTCAGGCAATCTCGAGACTGTGCAAACACCACGGAGTTCCTAAACCTGGATGGCAGAGCCTCCTACACACCTAGGCCATATGGGACTAATCTGATGGGACCCCCGTTGTTGACTGAAACGTCCCGATGTAGGGCATGACTGTACTTCCCAACTCCAAGGGCACGGAAGTGTAGCCTGTGGGGCTTTGGAAAAGAACAGAGACGCTCAAGGCCTACTCTGGACCCACTGACTCAGAATCTACTGGGATAGGTCCCGCCTTTAAAGACCAGACGTAGTCCTCCTCTGCAGACATCTCATCAACGGTTTTTCACGCTGGGTTTTCCCTCATCTGAGAAAACAGGCCAAGAGCTTGTGAGGATCCATAATTAGTGTTTTAAGACATTTGGCAGGACTCAGTGTTTTTCACGTTCTGTGATACTGGGATCTGCATCTCCACCGTAATGTGTTAAACCTTGAAATCTTGTCCAAGAGTCATGTCATTACCTAGAGAATCCTTCTGTGAATTCCAGGCAGATTGCCATCTTTCTGCTTCCGCCTGCTCACCTTTCCAATGGGGAGAATAACGGTAACCTACCCTTTGGAGGTGAGGATTGAATGAGACAGTTGGTGCAAAGCAGTGGGCACAGGATCTGGCACAAAGTGAAGCCTTCAAGAAATTATGATTACAGTAGTTTTGATTTCCCTCCAGTCGGAATAGAGTTTAGTTGAAGTTAGTGGCTGTGTCACAGCTGTGTCTCAGGCTGGTGTCTGCCGCCCTGAGCTAAGCCATAAAAATCCCTGGAATAACTTTTCAAAAGCCTGTTAGCCTCTTGAGCCTCCTACACGTCTTTATTTTATTTTATTTTATGTTATTTTATTTTATGTTATTTATTGCAGTAACAGTGGATTCTAAGATGATATAGCTTTCAGATGTACGTTGTAATATATTTCGAATTCTGTGTAGATTACATGGTGTTCACCAGCCGAAAACTAATTATAGTCGGTCACCTCACATGTGCGCCTCATCGCCCCTTTGGCTCTCTCCCCTCCCCCCTCCCCCTATGGTAACCAGCAATCCAATCTCCTTTGCTCTGTGTGCGTTTGTCGTTGTTTTTATCTTCTCCTTATGAGTGAGATCACAGGGTGTCTGGAGTTTGACTTTCTCCCTCTGATTTATTTCGCTTCACATAATACCCTCAAGGTCCCTCCACGT
>NW_027221916.1:0-34776 GCF_041296265.1 Equus caballus
ACAGAAAGTCTGGAGAGTTGACGTTGGGACAAGTCCTTCCTTTGCTCTGGTCGGTGCGTGTTGAGTGGCCTGGACACTTGGTGAGCAAGACTGACAGGTTGTTTGACGTACTGGCCCTCACAGCCTGTTGGAAAGGACAGACAGGCAGCCACCAATTACCTAGGAGATACGTAAAAGCAATTTTGTGTTGAGTGTTGAGAAAGACGGCATTCCTGTTAGACTTTGTGACTTAGGCAGTGATGTTGAAGCTGAGAGCAGATGCCTAAAAGAAAAGGAGGACTTGTGCGGGAGAGTGTTGGGACAGGGCAAGGGAGGAGTAGGGCCTGTCAGAGGAGCTGAAAGAATGCCCTGGAGACTGGGGCCGCGTAGGGACTGTAGGGTGGGGAAAACAAAACTTTTCGATTGAGGCTGGCGCTTTCTATAGGTTTTTGGAGACTGAGCGTGCTGATTCAGAACGTGGCCTCCGGAGCCAGACTCTGTCAAATGGGGTCCTTGGCTCTGCCACCTACGGACTGTGTGAACTTGGGCAAGTTAGTGTACCATTCTGTGTGTCAGTTTCCTGATCTGTAAAACGGGGTTGATTATCATACACGCTCCGTAGGTGAGTGTAAAGGTCAGAGGATATTTCATATCCGTCAAAGTACTTAGAGCAGTGTCTGGCCTTTAGTAGGCGTTAGTAGTGGTTGATTAAAGAAATGGATAAATGCATACCTAAGTATTCAAGGCTTGGAGGCTGTCCCTGGTGAAACGTGTGAACTTGAATGGATTACACCCAACTTTGCTTAGTTTCCTTTCCGGCTTGCAGTTGCTACTGACCGCATCTGCAGCACTGTGGAATTAGAAATAATCTCCCTCGACTTGGCTGCTCTTGGTAAAAACAATCTAATGCTGTCCAAATTATCCCAGGGAAATAAAAGCCTTTTCAGTAGCATAGTAGGGTTAGGCTTATTTAATATGTATTGTTTATATTGGTTTGTTTAGTGTTTGTTGGTAACCTTTTTTTTCTTTTTTTTTTTTTTTTTTTTTTTTTGGCAAAGCTGCTCGGTTCAAAAAAGCAGATTAGCTATGAAATGGTTCAGACCCAGAGAAAAGTAGAGAGTCGTGTAAGCAGAGCACGCCTTTCCCTGATTCTCTGTCGAGAGCTTTTGTGATTCCAGCTGCTCTCTGCCTCAGACACGGTGCCCTCTGCGTGTGCAGTCATCTAAAGAGTGCAGGGTCTGGGACCGTGGAGAATCCAAGGCAGTAGTATAGTCATGCTTTGCTTAACGGTGGGGATAAGTTCTGAGGAGTGTGTCATGGTCAGGCAATCTCGAGACTGTGCAAACACCACGGAGTTCCTAAACCTGGATGGCAGAGCCTCCTACACACCTAGGCCATATGGGACTAATCTGATGGGACCCCCGTTGTTGACTGAAACGTCCCGATGTAGGGCATGACTGTACTTCCCAACTCCAAGGGCACGGAAGTGTAGCCTGAGGGGCTTTTGAAAAGAACAGAGACGCTCAATGCCTACTCTGGACCCACTGACTCAGAATCTGCTGGGATAGTTCCCGGCTTTAAAGACCAGACGTAGTCCTCCTCTGCAGACATCTCATCAACGGTTTTTCACGCTGGGATTTCCCTCATCTGAGAAAACAGGCCAAGAGATTGTGAGGATCCATAATTAGTGTTTTAACACATTTGGCAGGACTCAGTGTTTTTCACGTTCTGTGATACTGGATCTGCATCTCCACTGTAATGTGTTTAACCTTGAAATCTTGTCCAAAGGTCATGTCATTACCTAGAGAATCTTTCTGTGAATTCCAGGCAGACTGCCATCCTTCTGCTTCCGCCTCCTCACCTTTACAATGGGGAGAATAACGGTGACCTACCTTTTGGATGTGAGGCTTAAATGAGACAGTTGGTGCAAAGCAGTCGGCACAGGATCTGTCACAAAGTGAAGCCTTCAATAAATTATGAGGACGGTAGATTTGATTTCCCTCCAGTCGGAATATAGTTGAGTTGAAGTTAGTGGCTGTGTCACAGCTGTGTCTCAGGCTGGTGTCTGCCGCCCGGAGCTAAGCCATAAAAATCCCTAGAATAACTTTTCAAAAGCCTGTTAGCCTCTTGAGCCTCCTACACTTCTTTATTTTAATTTATTTTATTTTATTTTATTTTATTGCAGTAACAGTGGATTCTAAGATGATATGGCTTTCAGATGTACGTTGTAATATATTTCGAATTCTGTGTAGATTACGTCGTGTTCACCACCCGAAAACTAATTATAGTCCGTCACCTCACATGTGAGCCCCATCACCCCTTTGGCTCTCTCCCCGCCCCCCTCCCCCTATGGTAACCACCAATCCAATCTCCTTTGCTCCGTGTGTGTTTGTCGTTGTTTTTATCTTCTACATATGAGTGAGATCACACGGTGTTTGGTGTTTGACTTTCTCCCTCTGATTTATTTCACTTCCCGTAATACCCTCAAGGTCCATCCACGTTGTCACAAATGGTCGGATCTCATCATTTCTTAGGGCCGAGTGGCATTCCATTGTGTATACATACCACATCTTCTTTATCCATTCTTCCCTTGATGGGCACCTAGGTTGCTTCCACGTTCTGGCTGTTGTGAATAATGCTGCAGTGAACCTAGGGGTGCATGTGTCTTTCTGCATTGGTGTTTTCAAGTTCTTTGGATGAATAGCCAGCAGTGGGCTAGCTGGATCCTACATATGGTAGGTAGATGTATTCTTAGTTTTCTGAGGATACTCTATACTATACTGCTTTCCATAGTGGCTGCACCAGTCTGCCCTCCCACCAGCAGTGCAGGAGAGTTCCCTTCTCTCCACATCCTCTCTGACACTTGTCTCTTGTCTTGTTAATTAGAGCCATTCTGACCAGAGTAAGGTGACATCTCCTTGTAGTTGTGATTTGCATTTCTCTGATCGCTAATGATGTTGAGTCCCTTTCCATATGCCTGTTGGCCATCCCTATACCTTCTTTGGAGAAATCACTGCTCAGATCTTTTGCCCGCCTTTTTAATTGGGTTGCTGATTTTTTTTGCTGTTGAGATGTATGAGTTCTTTCTGTGTTTTGGATATTCACCCCTTATCCGATACACGGTTTGCAAGAATCTTCTCCCAGTTGTTAGGTTGTGTTTTGGTTTTGTGGATGGTTTCCTTTGCGGTGCAGAGGATTTTTTTTTGACTTTGATGTAGTCCCATTTGTTCATTTTGTATTTTGTTTCCATTGCCCAGTCAGACGTGGTACTTGAAAATAGGCTGCTAAGACTGATGTCAAAGAGCATACTGCCTATGTTTTCTTGTAGAGGTTGCATGGTTTCGGGTGTGACATTCAAGTAAAAGCCGAGGGAGGAGGCTGCAGTTCCCCGAGAGCGAGCGTAGCGGGGACCCTGCGTCCCTGTCAGCGCACCTTCCCGCTCCGCAAAGGTCCGAAGCGTGTGGGCGGGGCCGCAGGAGTTCTGCCAGGAGGGTGTCCCTGTCGCTGTCCGCAGTCCACCGCCAGAGGGGGGGCGGGGCAACGGCCTGGCAGCGTCTGGGCGGCGGCGCATGCGCGCGCGCGCGAGGAGAGGAGCGCGCTGCTGCTGGGCCGCCGTCCTGGGAGGCGTGGGAGGCGTCGGCGAGCCGCGCCTGCCTGCCCAGAGCCGAGCCCGGCGGAGTCCGGCCGCGCTGTGCTGCTCTCTCCCGGGCCGGGCTCGTCCGTTCCCCCGGCGTCCGTGGACGCCCCTCCACGGCCACGGCCGCTAGCCTGAGGAGGCCGTCCTTCAGCTCCCGCTCTTCCTGCTCGCCGGACACGGACGACCAGGGCGCCCGCGAAGAGGATGCCATCTGAGAGAGGTACCTGGGGGGCGTGGGCGTGGGGGCTGGTGGGAGGCGAGCGTGTCCCTGAGGAATAGGCTTGTGCGCCCAGAGGTGCCCGTCAGGTCGCGGGACAGCTGTGCGGCGCGGGGAGCGAGGGGGTCTCTTCGTGCGCTTCAGGCGTTCGTGGAACGGGCGGTGTGTGCCGGGCACGGGGCCAGCCTGGGCGTGCGGTGCCCGGGAGTCGGGCGCTGAAGCGCCACCCGTGGTCTCGGCTTCTTGGCAGGACAGACGCGAAGTCCATAAGGACACTGGTCTCGAGGCGTTCTGAGGAGTGCAGGTCTCCCTCTTTTCGAGGCTACGTTCCGTTGGGGTTTTCACGAAGCCTGTTGTGGCCCTGAAGCTCAGGCCGGTTCAGGGGAAGTGGCCTGTCGAGGGCCACATGATAGTTGTGTGCAGAGCCAGTGCTTTCCAAAGCCCGTGACTGTGCAGAAGTCTGCCTGTTAGGGGTGCAGTGGGGGCTGTCCGGGGAGCGTTGTGAGCACAGGTATGTGCCCCACACTTGAAAGTCTGGCAAAGAAAGCGTGAGGCTGGAGGGTGCTCCGTTCGTTCCCTCCTTCCACAGAAAGTCTGGAGAGTTGACGTTGGGACAAGTCCTTCCTTTGCTCTGGTCGGTGCGTGTTGAGTGGCCTGGACACTTGGTGAGCAAGACTGACAGGTTGTTTGACGTACTGGCCCTCACAGCCTGGTTGGAAAGGACAGACAGGCAGCCACCAATTACCTAGGAGATACGTAAAAGCAATTTTGTGTTGAGTGTTGAGAAAGACGGCATTTCCTGTTAGACTTTGTGACTTAGGCAGTGATGTTGAAGCTGAGAGCAGATGCCTAAAAGAAAAGGAGGACTTGTGCGGGAGAGTGTTGGGACAGGGCAAGGGAGGAGTAGGGCCTGTCAGAGGAGCTGAAAGAATGCCCTGGAGACTGGGGCCGCGTAGGGACTGTAGGGTGGGGAAAACAAAACTTTTCGATTGAGGCTGGCGCTTTCTATAGGTTTTTGGAGACTGAGCGTGCTGATTCAGAACGTGGCCTCCGGAGCCAGACTCTGTCAAATGGGGTCCTGGCTCTGCCACCTACGGACTGTGTGAACTTGGGCAAGTTAGTGTACCATTCTGTGTGTCAGTTTCCTGATCTGTAAAACGGGGTTGATTATCATACACGCTCCGTAGGTGAGTGTAAAGGTCAGAGGATATTTCATATCCGTAAAGTACTTAGAGCAGTGTCTGGCCTTTAGTAGGCGTTAGTAGTGGTTGATTAAAGAAATGGATAAATGCATACCTAAGTATTCAAGGCTTGGAGGCTGTCCCTGGTGAAACGTGTGAACTTGAATGGATTACACCCAACTTTGCTTAGTTTCCTTTCCGGCTTGCAGTTGCTACTGACCGCATCTGCAGCACTGTGGAATTAGAAATAATCTCCCTCGACTTGGCTGCTCTTGGTAAAACAATCTAATGCTGTCCAAATTATCCCAGGGAAATAAAAGCCTTTTCAGTAGCATAGTAGGGTTAGGCTTATTTAATATGTATTGTTTATATTGGTTTGTTTAGTGTTTGTTGGTAACCTTTTTGTTTTTCTTTTTTTTTTTTTTTTTTTTTTTTTGGCAAAGCTGCTCGGTTCAAAAAAGCAGATTAGCTATGAAATGGTTCAGACCCAGAGAAAAGTAGAGAGTCGTGTAAGCAGAGCACGCCTTTCCCTGATTCTCTGTCGAGAGCTTTTGTGACTCCAGCTGCTCTCTGCCTCAGACACGGTGCCCTCTGCGTGTGCAGTCATCTAAAGAGTGCAGGGTCTGGGACCGTGGAGAATCCAAGGCAGTAGTATAGTCATGCTTTGCTTAACGGTGGGGATAAGTTCTGAGGAGTGTGTCATGGTCAGGCAATCTCGAGACTGTGCAAACACCACGGAGTTCCTAAACCTGGATGGCAGAGCCTCCTACACACCTAGGCCATATGGGACTAATCTGATGGGACCCCCGTTGTTGACTGAAACGTCCCGATGTAGGGCATGACTGTACTTCCCAACTCCAAGGGCACGGAAGTGTAGCCTGAGGGGCTTTTGAAAAGAACAGAGACGCTCAATGCCTACTCTGGACCCACTGACTCAGAATCTGCTGGGATAGTTCCCGGCTTTAAAGACCAGACGTAGTCCTCCTCTGCAGACATCTCATCAACGGTTTTTCACGCTGGATTTCCCTCATCTGAGAAAACAGGCCAAGAGATTGTGAGGATCCATAATTAGTGTTTTAACACATTTGGCAGGACTCAGTGTTTTTCACGTTCTGTGATACTGGGATCTGCATCTCCACTGTAATGTGTTAAACCTTGAAATCTTGTCCAAAGGTCATGTCATTACCTAGAGAATCTTTCTGTGAATTCCAGGCAGACTGCCATCCTTCTGCTTCCGCCTCCTCACCTTTACAATGGGGAGAATAACGGTGACCTACCTTTTGGATGTGAGGCTTAAATGAGACAGTTGGTGCAAAGCAGTCGGCACAGGATCTGTCACAAAGTGAAGCCTTCAATAAATTATGAGGACGGTAGATTTGATTTCCCTCCAGTCGGAATATAGTTGAGTTGAAGTTAGTGGCTGTGTCACAGCTGTGTCTCAGGCTGGTGTCTGCCGCCCGGAGCTAAGCCATAAAAATCCCTAGAATAACTTTTCAAAAGCCTGTTAGCCTCTTGAGCCTCCTACACTTCTTTATTTTAATTTATTTTATTTTATTTTATTTTATTGCAGTAACAGTGGATTCTAAGATGATATGGCTTTCAGATGTACGTTGTAATATATTTCGAATTCTGTGTAGATTACATCGTGTTCACCACCCGAAAACTAATTATAGTCCGTCACCTCACATGTGAGCCCCATCACCCCTTTGGCTCTCTCCCCGCCCCCCTCCCCCTATGGTAACCACCAATCCAATCTCCTTTGCTCCGTGTGTGTTTGTCGTTGTTTTTATCTTCTACATATGAGTGAGATCACACGGTGTTTGGTGTTTGACTTTCTCCCTCTGATTTATTTCACTTCCCGTAATACCCTCAAGGTCCATCCACGTTGTCACAAATGGTCGGATCTCATCATTTCTTAGGGCCGAGTGGCATTCCATTGTGTATACATACCACATCTTCTTTATCCATTCTTCCCTTGATGGGCACCTAGGTTGCTTCCACGTTCTGGCTGTTGTGAATAATGCTGCAGTGAACCTAGGGGTGCATGTGTCTTTCTGCATTGGTGTTTTCAAGTTCTTTGGATGAATAGCCAGCAGTGGGCTAGCTGGATCCTACATATGGTAGGTAGATGTATTCTTAGTTTTCTGAGGATACTCTATACTATACTGCTTTCCATAGTGGCTGCACCAGTCTGCCCTCCCACCAGCAGTGCAGGAGAGTTCCCTTCTCTCCACATCCTCTCTGACACTTGTCTCTTGTCTTGTTAATTAGAGCCATTCTGACCAGAGTAAGGTGACATCTCCTTGTAGTTGTGATTTGCATTTCTCTGATCGCTAATGATGTTGAGTCCCTTTCCATATGCCTGTTGGCCATCCCTATACCTTCTTTGGAGAAATCACTGCTCAGATCTTTTGCCCGCCTTTTTAATTGGGTTGCTGATTTTTTTTGCTGTTGAGATGTATGAGTTCTTTCTGTGTTTTGGATATTCACCCCTTATCCGATACACGGTTTGCAAGAATCTTCTCCCAGTTGTTAGGTTGTGTTTTGGTTTTGTGGATGGTTTCCTTTGCGGTGCAGAGGATTTTTTTTTGACTTTGATGTAGTCCCATTTGTTCATTTTGTATTTTGTTTCCATTGCCCAGTCAGACGTGGTACTTGAAAATAGGCTGCTAAGACTGATGTCAAAGAGCATACTGCCTATGTTTTCTTGTAGAGGTTGCATGGTTTCGGGTGTGACATTCAAGTAAACGCCGAGGGAGGAGGCTGCAGTTCCCCGAGAGCGAGCGTAGCGGGGACCCTGCGTCCCTGTCAGCGCACCTTCCCGCTCCGCAAAGGTCCGAAGCGTGTGGGCGGGGGCCGCAGGAGTTCTGCCAGGAGGGTGTCCCTGTCGCTGTCCGCAGTCCACCGCCAGAGGGGGGGGCGGGGCAACGGCCTGGCAGCGTCTGGGCGGCGGCGCATGCGCGCGCGCGCGAGGAGAGGAGCGCGCTGCTGCTGGGCCGCCGTCCTGGGAGGCGTGGGAGGCGTCGGCGAGCCGCGCCTGCCTGCCCAGAGCCGAGCCCGGCGGAGTCCGGCCGCGCTGTGCTGCTCTCTCCCGGGCCGGGCTCGTCCGTTCCCCCGGCGTCCGTGGACGCCCCTCCACGGCCACGGCCGCTAGCCTGAGGAGGCCGTCCTTCAGCTCCCGCTCTTCCTGCTCGCCGGACACGGACGACCAGGGCGCCCGCGAAGAGGATGCCATCTGAGAGAGGTACCTGGGGGGCGTGGGCGTGGGGGCTGGTGGGAGGCGAGCGTGTCCCTGAGGAATAGGCTTGTGCGCCCAGAGGTGCCCGTCAGGTCGCGGGACAGCTGTGCGGCGCGGGGAGCGAGGGGGTCTCTTCGTGCGCTTCAGGCGTTCGTGGAACGGGCGGTGTGTGCCGGGCACGGGGCCAGCCTGGGCGTGCGGTGCCCGGGAGTCGGGCGCTGAAGCGCCACCCGTGGTCTCGGCTTCTTGGCAGGACAGACGCGAAGTCCATAAGGACACTGGTCTCGAGGCGTTCTGAGGAGTGCAGTTCTCCCTCTTTTCGAGGCTACGTTCCGTTGGGGTTTTCACGAAGCCTGTTGTGGCCCTGAAGCTCAGGCCGGTTCAGGGGAAGTGGCCTGTCGAGGGCCACATGATAGTTGTGTGCAGAGCCAGTGCTTTCCAAAGCCCGTGACTGTGCAGAAGTCTGCCTGTTAGGGGTGCAGTGGGGGCTGTCCGGGGAGCGTTGTGAGCACAGGTATGTGCCCCACACTTGAAAGTCTGGCAAAGAAAGCGTGAGGCTGGAGGGTGCTCCGTTCGTTCCCTCCTTCCACAGAAAGTCTGGAGAGTTGACGTTGGGACAAGTCCTTCCTTTGCTCTGGTCGGTGCGTGTTGAGTGGCCTGGACACTTGGTGAGCAAGACTGACAGGTTGTTTGACGTACTGGCCCTCACAGCCTGGTTGGAAAGGACAGACAGGCAGCCACCAATTACCTAGGAGATACGTAAAAGCAATTTTGTGTTGAGTGTTGAGAAAGACGGCATTTCCTGTTAGACTTTGTGACTTAGGCAGTGATGTTGAAGCTGAGAGCAGATGCCTAAAAGAAAAGGAGGACTTGTGCGGGAGAGTGTTGGGACAGGGCAAGGGAGGAGTAGGGCCTGTCAGAGGAGCTGAAAGAATGCCCTGGAGACTGGGGCCGCGTAGGGACTGTAGGGTGGGGAAAACAAAACTTTTCGATTGAGGCTGGCGCTTTCTATAGGTTTTTGGAGACTGAGCGTGCTGATTCAGAACGTGGCCTCCGGAGCCAGACTCTGTCAAATGGGGTCCTGGCTCTGCCACCTACGGACTGTGTGAACTTGGGCAAGTTAGTGTACCATTCTGTGTGTCAGTTTCCTGATCTGTAAAACGGGGTTGATTATCATACACGCTCCGTAGGTGAGTGTAAAGGTCAGAGGATATTTCATATCCGTAAAGTACTTAGAGCAGTGTCTGGCCTTTAGTAGGCGTTAGTAGTGGTTGATTAAAGAAATGGATAAATGCATACCTAAGTATTCAAGGCTTGGAGGCTGTCCCTGGTGAAACGTGTGAACTTGAATGGATTACACCCAACTTTGCTTAGTTTCCTTTCCGGCTTGCAGTTGCTACTGACCGCATCTGCAGCACTGTGGAATTAGAAATAATCTCCCTCGACTTGGCTGCTCTTGGTAAAACAATCTAATGCTGTCCAAATTATCCCAGGGAAATAAAAGCCTTTTCAGTAGCATAGTAGGGTTAGGCTTATTTAATATGTATTGTTTATATTGGTTTGTTTAGTGTTTGTTGGTAACCTTTTTGTTTTTCTTTTTTTTTTCTTTTTTTTTTTTTTTTGGCAAAGCTGCTCGGTTCAAAAAAGCAGATTAGCTATGAAATGGTTCAGACCCAGAGAAAAGTAGAGAGTCGTGTAAGCAGAGCACGCCTTTCCCTGATTCTCTGTCGAGAGCTTTTGTGATTCCAGCTGCTCTCTGCCTCAGACACGGTGCCCTCTGCGTGTGCAGTCATCTAAAGAGTGCAGGGTCTGGGACCGTGGAGAATCCAAGGCAGTAGTATAGTCATGCTTTGCTTAACGGTGGGGATAAGTTCTGAGGAGTGTGTCATGGTCAGGCAATCTCGAGACTGTGCAAACACCACGGAGTTCCTAAACCTGGATGGCAGAGCCTCCTACACACCTAGGCCATATGGGACTAATCTGATGGGACCCCCGTTGTTGACTGAAACGTCCCGATGTAGGGCATGACTGTACTTCCCAACTCCAAGGGCACGGAAGTGTAGCCTGAGGGGCTTTTGAAAAGAACAGAGACGCTCAATGCCTACTCTGGACCCACTGACTCAGAATCTGCTGGGATAGTTCCCGGCTTTAAAGACCAGACGTAGTCCTCCTCTGCAGACATCTCATCAACGGTTTTTCACGCTGGGATTTCCCTCATCTGAGAAAACAGGCCAAGAGATTGTGAGGATCCATAATTAGTGTTTTAACACATTTGGCAGGACTCAGTGTTTTTCACGTTCTGTGATACTGGGATCTGCATCTCCACTGTAATGTGTTAAACCTTGAAATCTTGTCCAAAGGTCATGTCATTACCTAGAGAATCTTTCTGTGAATTCCAGGCAGACTGCCATCCTTCTGCTTCCGCCTCCTCACCTTTACAATGGGGAGAATAACGGTGACCTACCTTTTGGATGTGAGGCTTAAATGAGACAGTTGGTGCAAAGCAGTCGGCACAGGATCTGTCACAAAGTGAAGCCTTCAATAAATTATGAGGACGGTAGATTTGATTTCCCTCCAGTCGGAATATAGTTGAGTTGAAGTTAGTGGCTGTGTCACAGCTGTGTCTCAGGCTGGTGTCTGCCGCCCGGAGCTAAGCCATAAAAATCCCTAGAATAACTTTTCAAAAGCCTGTTAGCCTCTTGAGCCTCCTACACTTCTTTATTTTAATTTATTTTATTTTATTTTATTTTATTGCAGTAACAGTGGATTCTAAGATGATATGGCTTTCAGATGTACGTTGTAATATATTTCGAATTCTGTGTAGATTACATCGTGTTCACCACCCGAAAACTAATTATAGTCCGTCACCTCACATGTGAGCCCCATCACCCCTTTGGCTCTCTCCCCGCCCCCCTCCCCCTATGGTAACCACCAATCCAATCTCCTTTGCTCCGTGTGTGTTTGTCGTTGTTTTTATCTTCTACATATGAGTGAGATCACACGGTGTTTGGTGTTTGACTTTCTCCCTCTGATTTATTTCACTTCCCGTAATACCCTCAAGGTCCATCCACGTTGTCACAAATGGTCGGATCTCATCATTTCTTAGGGCCGAGTGGCATTCCATTGTGTATACATACCACATCTTCTTTATCCATTCTTCCCTTGATGGGCACCTAGGTTGCTTCCACGTTCTGGCTGTTGTGAATAATGCTGCAGTGAACCTAGGGGTGCATGTGTCTTTCTGCATTGGTGTTTTCAAGTTCTTTGGATGAATAGCCAGCAGTGGGCTAGCTGGATCCTACATATGGTAGGTAGATGTATTCTTAGTTTTCTGAGGATACTCTATACTATACTGCTTTCCATAGTGGCTGCACCAGTCTGCCCTCCCACCAGCAGTGCAGGAGAGTTCCCTTCTCTCCACATCCTCTCTGACACTTGTCTCTTGTCTTGTTAATTAGAGCCATTCTGACCAGAGTAAGGTGACATCTCCTTGTAGTTGTGATTTGCATTTCTCTGATCGCTAATGATGTTGAGTCCCTTTCCATATGCCTGTTGGCCATCCCTATACCTTCTTTGGAGAAATCACTGCTCAGATCTTTTGCCCGCCTTTTTAATTGGGTTGCTGATTTTTTTTGCTGTTGAGATGTATGAGTTCTTTCTGTGTTTTGGATATTCACCCCTTATCCGATACACGGTTTGCAAGAATCTTCTCCCAGTTGTTAGGTTGTGTTTTGGTTTTGTGGATGGTTTCCTTTGCGGTGCAGAGGATTTTTTTTTGACTTTGATGTAGTCCCATTTGTTCATTTTGTATTTTGTTTCCATTGCCCAGTCAGACGTGGTACTTGAAAATAGGCTGCTAAGACTGATGTCAAAGAGCATACTGCCTATGTTTTCTTGTAGAGGTTGCATGGTTTCGGGTGTGACATTCAAGTAAAAGCCGAGGGAGGAGGCTGCAGTTCCCCGAGAGCGAGCGTAGCGGGGACCCTGCGTCCCTGTCAGCGCACCTTCCCGCTCCGCAAAGGTCCGAAGCGTGTGGGCGGGGCCGCAGGAGTTCTGCCAGGAGGGTGTCCCTGTCGCTGTCCGCAGTCCACCGCCAGAGGGGGGGCGGGGCAACGGCCTGGCAGCGTCTGGGCGGCGGCGCATGCGCGCTGCGCGCGAGGAGAGGAGCGCGCTGCTGCTGGGCCGCCGTCCTGGGAGGCGTGGGAGGCGTCGGCGAGCCGCGCCTGCCTGCCCAGAGCCGAGCCCGGCGGAGTCCGGCCGCGCTGTGCTGCTCTCTCCCGGGCCGGGCTCGTCCGTTCCCCCGGCGTCCGTGGACGCCCCTCCACGGCCACGGCCGCTAGCCTGAGGAGGCCGTCCTTCAGCTCCCGCTCTTCCTGCTCGCCGGACACGGACGACCAGGGCGCCCGCGAAGAGGATGCCATCTGAGAGAGGTACCTGGGGGGCGTGGGCGTGGGGGCTGGTGGGAGGCGAGCGTGTCCCTGAGGAATAGGCTTGTGCGCCCAGAGGTGCCCGTCAGGTCGCGGGACAGCTGTGCGGCGCGGGGAGCGAGGGGGTCTCTTCGTGCGCTTCAGGCGTTCGTGGAACGGGCGGTGTGTGCCGGGCACGGGGCCAGCCTGGGCGTGCGGTGCCCGGGAGTCGGGCGCTGAAGCGCCACCCGTGGTCTCGGCTTCTTGGCAGGACAGACGCGAAGTCCATAAGGACACTGGTCTCGAGGCGTTCTGAGGAGTGCAGGTCTCCCTCTTTTCGAGGCTACGTTCCGTTGGGGTTTTCACGAAGCCTGTTGTGGCCCTGAAGCTCAGGCCGGTTCAGGGGAAGTGGCCTGTCGAGGGCCACATGATAGTTGTGTGCAGAGCCAGTGCTTTCCAAAGCCCGTGACTGTGCAGAAGTCTGCCTGTTAGGGGTGCAGTGGGGGCTGTCCGGGGAGCGTTGTGAGCACAGGTATGTGCCCCACACTTGAAAGTCTGGCAAAGAAAGCGTGAGGCTGGAGGGTGCTCCGTTCGTTCCCTCCTTCCACAGAAAGTCTGGAGAGTTGACGTTGGGACAAGTCCTTCCTTTGCTCTGGTCGGTGCGTGTTGAGTGGCCTGGACACTTGGTGAGCAAGACTGACAGGTTGTTTGACGTACTGGCCCTCACAGCCTGGTTGGAAAGGACAGACAGGCAGCCACCAATTACCTAGGAGATACGTAAAAGCAATTTTGTGTTGAGTGTTGAGAAAGACGGCATTTCCTGTTAGACTTTGTGACTTAGGCAGTGATGTTGAAGCTGAGAGCAGATGCCTAAAAGAAAAGGAGGACTTGTGCGGGAGAGTGTTGGGACAGGGCAAGGGAGGAGTAGGGCCTGTCAGAGGAGCTGAAAGAATGCCCTGGAGACTGGGGCCGCGTAGGGACTGTAGGGTGGGGAAAACAAAACTTTTCGATTGAGGCTGGCGCTTTCTATAGGTTTTTGGAGACTGAGCGTGCTGATTCAGAACGTGGCCTCCGGAGCCAGACTCTGTCAAATGGGGTCCTGGCTCTGCCACCTACGGACTGTGTGAACTTGGGCAAGTTAGTGTACCATTCTGTGTGTCAGTTTCCTGATCTGTAAAACGGGGTTGATTATCATACACGCTCCGTAGGTGAGTGTAAAGGTCAGAGGATATTTCATATCCGTAAAGTACTTAGAGCAGTGTCTGGCCTTTAGTAGGCGTTAGTAGTGGTTGATTAAAGAAATGGATAAATGCATACCTAAGTATTCAAGGCTTGGAGGCTGTCCCTGGTGAAACGTGTGAACTTGAATGGATTACACCCAACTTTGCTTAGTTTCCTTTCCGGCTTGCAGTTGCTACTGACCGCATCTGCAGCACTGTGGAATTAGAAATAATCTCCCTCGACTTGGCTGCTCTTGGTAAAACAATCTAATGCTGTCCAAATTATCCCAGGGAAATAAAAGCCTTTTCAGTAGCATAGTAGGGTTAGGCTTATTTAATATGTATTGTTTATATTGGTTTGTTTAGTGTTTGTTGGTAACCTTTTTGTTTTTCTTTTTTTTTTTTTTTTTTTTTTTTTTGGCAAAGCTGCTCGGTTCAAAAAAGCAGATTAGCTATGAAATGGTTCAGACCCAGAGAAAAGTAGAGAGTCGTGTAAGCAGAGCACGCCTTTCCCTGATTCTCTGTCGAGAGCTTTTGTGACTCCAGCTGCTCTCTGCCTCAGACACGGTGCCCTCTGCGTGTGCAGTCATCTAAAGAGTGCAGGGTCTGGGACCGTGGAGAATCCAAGGCAGTAGTATAGTCATGCTTTGCTTAACGGTGGGGATAAGTTCTGAGGAGTGTGTCATGGTCAGGCAATCTCGAGACTGTGCAAACACCACGGAGTTCCTAAACCTGGATGGCAGAGCCTCCTACACACCTAGGCCATATGGGACTAATCTGATGGGACCCCCGTTGTTGACTGAAACGTCCCGATGTAGGGCATGACTGTACTTCCCAACTCCAAGGGCACGGAAGTGTAGCCTGAGGGGCTTTTGAAAAGAACAGAGACGCTCAATGCCTACTCTGGACCCACTGACTCAGAATCTGCTGGGATAGTTCCCGGCTTTAAAGACCAGACGTAGTCCTCCTCTGCAGACATCTCATCAACGGTTTTTCACGCTGGGATTTCCCTCATCTGAGAAAACAGGCCAAGAGATTGTGAGGATCCATAATTAGTGTTTTAACACATTTGGCAGGACTCAGTGTTTTTCACGTTCTGTGATACTGGGATCTGCATCTCCACTGTAATGTGTTAAACCTTGAAATCTTGTCCAAAGGTCATGTCATTACCTAGAGAATCTTTCTGTGAATTCCAGGCAGACTGCCATCCTTCTGCTTCCGCCTCCTCACCTTTACAATGGGGAGAATAACGGTGACCTACCTTTTGGATGTGAGGCTTAAATGAGACAGTTGGTGCAAAGCAGTCGGCACAGGATCTGTCACAAAGTGAAGCCTTCAATAAATTATGAGGACGGTAGATTTGATTTCCCTCCAGTCGGAATATAGTTGAGTTGAAGTTAGTGGCTGTGTCACAGCTGTGTCTCAGGCTGGTGTCTGCCGCCCGGAGCTAAGCCATAAAAATCCCTAGAATAACTTTTCAAAAGCCTGTTAGCCTCTTGAGCCTCCTACACTTCTTTATTTTAATTTATTTTATTTTATTTTATTTTATTGCAGTAACAGTGGATTCTAAGATGATATGGCTTTCAGATGTACGTTGTAATATATTTCGAATTCTGTGTAGATTACATCGTGTTCACCACCCGAAAACTAATTATAGTCCGTCACCTCACATGTGAGCCCCATCACCCCTTTGGCTCTCTCCCCGCCCCCCTCCCCCTATGGTAACCACCAATCCAATCTCCTTTGCTCCGTGTGTGTTTGTCGTTGTTTTTATCTTCTACATATGAGTGAGATCACACGGTGTTTGGTGTTTGACTTTCTCCCTCTGATTTATTTCACTTCCCGTAATACCCTCAAGGTCCATCCACGTTGTCACAAATGGTCGGATCTCATCATTTCTTAGGGCCGAGTGGCATTCCATTGTGTATACATACCACATCTTCTTTATCCATTCTTCCCTTGATGGGCACCTAGGTTGCTTCCACGTTCTGGCTGTTGTGAATAATGCTGCAGTGAACCTAGGGGTGCATGTGTCTTTCTGCATTGGTGTTTTCAAGTTCTTTGGATGAATAGCCAGCAGTGGGCTAGCTGGATCCTACATATGGTAGGTAGATGTATTCTTAGTTTTCTGAGGATACTCTATACTATACTGCTTTCCATAGTGGCTGCACCAGTCTGCCCTCCCACCAGCAGTGCAGGAGAGTTCCCTTCTCTCCACATCCTCTCTGACACTTGTCTCTTGTCTTGTTAATTAGAGCCATTCTGACCAGAGTAAGGTGACATCTCCTTGTAGTTGTGATTTGCATTTCTCTGATCGCTAATGATGTTGAGTCCCTTTCCATATGCCTGTTGGCCATCCCTATACCTTCTTTGGAGAAATCACTGCTCAGATCTTTTGCCCGCCTTTTTAATTGGGTTGCTGATTTTTTTTGCTGTTGAGATGTATGAGTTCTTTCTGTGTTTTGGATATTCACCCCTTATCCGATACACGGTTTGCAAGAATCTTCTCCCAGTTGTTAGGTTGTGTTTTGGTTTTGTGGATGGTTTCCTTTGCGGTGCAGAGGATTTTTTTTTGACTTTGATGTAGTCCCATTTGTTCATTTTGTATTTTGTTTCCATTGCCCAGTCAGACGTGGTACTTGAAAATAGGCTGCTAAGACTGATGTCAAAGAGCATACTGCCTATGTTTTCTTGTAGAGGTTGCATGGTTTCGGGTGTGACATTCAAGTAAAAGCCGAGGGAGGAGGCTGCAGTTCCCCCGAGAGCGAGCGTAGCGGGGACCCTGCGTCCCTGTCAGCGCACCTTCCCGCTCCGCAAAGGTCCGAAGCGTGTGGGCGGGGCCGCAGGAGTTCTGCCAGGAGGGTGTCCCTGTCGCTGTCCGCAGTCCACCGCCAGAGGGGGGGCGGGGCAACGGCCTGGCAGCGTCTGGGCGGCGGCGCATGCGCGCGCGCGCGGAGAGGAGCGCGCTGCTGCTGGGCCGCCGTCCTGGGAGGCGTGGGAGGCGTCGGCGAGCCGCGCCTGCCTGCCCAGAGCCGAGCCCGGCGGAGTCCGGCCGCGCTGTGCTGCTCTCTCCCGGGCCGGGCTCGTCCGTTCCCCCGGCGTCCGTGGACGCCCCTCCACGGCCACGGCCGCTAGCCTGAGGAGGCCGTCCTTCAGCTCCCGCTCTTCCTGCTCGCCGGACACGGACGACCAGGGCGCCCGCGAAGAGGATGCCATCTGAGAGAGGTACCTGGGGGGCGTGGGCGTGGGGGCTGGTGGGAGGCGAGCGTGTCCCTGAGGAATAGGCTTGTGCGCCCAGAGGTGCCCGTCAGGTCGCGGGACAGCTGTGCGGCGCGGGGAGCGAGGGGGTCTCTTCGTGCGCTTCAGGCGTTCGTGGAACGGGCGGTGTGTGCCGGGCACGGGGCCAGCCTGGGCGTGCGGTGCCCGGGAGTCGGGCGCTGAAGCGCCACCCGTGGTCTCGGCTTCTTGGCAGGACAGACGCGAAGTCCATAAGGACACTGGTCTCGAGGCGTTCTGAGGAGTGCAGGTCTCCCTCTTTTCGAGGCTACGTTCCGTTGGGGTTTTCACGAAGCCTGTTGTGGCCCTGAAGCTCAGGCCGGTTCAGGGGAAGTGGCCTGTCGAGGGCCACATGATAGTTGTGTGCAGAGCCAGTGCTTTCCAAAGCCCGTGACTGTGCAGAAGTCTGCCTGTTAGGGGTGCAGTGGGGGCTGTCCGGGGAGCGTTGTGAGCACAGGTATGTGCCCCACACTTGAAAGTCTGGCAAAGAAAGCGTGAGGCTGGAGGGTGCTCCGTTCGTTCCCTCCTTCCACAGAAAGTCTGGAGAGTTGACGTTGGGACAAGTCCTTCCTTTGCTCTGGTCGGTGCGTGTTGAGTGGCCTGGACACTTGGTGAGCAAGACTGACAGGTTGTTTGACGTACTGGCCCTCACAGCCTGGTTGGAAAGGACAGACAGGCAGCCACCAATTACCTAGGAGATACGTAAAAGCAATTTTGTGTTGAGTGTTGAGAAAGACGGCATTTCCTGTTAGACTTTGTGACTTAGGCAGTGATGTTGAAGCTGAGAGCAGATGCCTAAAAGAAAAGGAGGACTTGTGCGGGAGAGTGTTGGGACAGGGCAAGGGAGGAGTAGGGCCTGTCAGAGGAGCTGAAAGAATGCCCTGGAGACTGGGGCCGCGTAGGGACTGTAGGGTGGGGAAAACAAAACTTTTCGATTGAGGCTGGCGCTTTCTATAGGTTTTTGGAGACTGAGCGTGCTGATTCAGAACGTGGCCTCCGGAGCCAGACTCTGTCAAATGGGGTCCTGGCTCTGCCACCTACGGACTGTGTGAACTTGGGCAAGTTAGTGTACCATTCTGTGTGTCAGTTTCCTGATCTGTAAAACGGGGTTGATTATCATACACGCTCCGTAGGTGAGTGTAAAGGTCAGAGGATATTTCATATCCGTAAAGTACTTAGAGCAGTGTCTGGCCTTTAGTAGGCGTTAGTAGTGGTTGATTAAAGAAATGGATAAATGCATACCTAAGTATTCAAGGCTTGGAGGCTGTCCCTGGTGAAACGTGTGAACTTGAATGGATTACACCCAACTTTGCTTAGTTTCCTTTCCGGCTTGCAGTTGCTACTGACCGCATCTGCAGCACTGTGGAATTAGAAATAATCTCCCTCGACTTGGCTGCTCTTGGTAAAACAATCTAATGCTGTCCAAATTATCCCAGGGAAATAAAAGCCTTTTCAGTAGCATAGTAGGGTTAGGCTTATTTAATATGTATTGTTTATATTGGTTTGTTTAGTGTTTGTTGGTAACCTTTTTGTTTTTCTTTTTTTTTTTTTTTTTTTTTTTTTTTGGCAAAGCTGCTCGGTTCAAAAAAGCAGATTAGCTATGAAATGGTTCAGACCCAGAGAAAAGTAGAGAGTCGTGTAAGCAGAGCACGCCTTTCCCTGATTCTCTGTCGAGAGCTTTTGTGACTCCAGCTGCTCTCTGCCTCAGACACGGTGCCCTCTGCGTGTGCAGTCATCTAAAGAGTGCAGGGTCTGGGACCGTGGAGAATCCAAGGCAGTAGTATAGTCATGCTTTGCTTAACGGTGGGGATAAGTTCTGAGGAGTGTGTCGTGGTCAGGCAATCTCGAGACTGTGCAAACACCACGGAGTTCCTAAACCTGGATGGCAGAGCCTCCTACACACCTAGGCCATATGGGACTAATCTGATGGGACCCCCGTTGTTGACTGAAACGTCCCGATGTAGGGCATGACTGTACTTCCCAACTCCAAGGGCACGGAAGTGTAGCCTGAGGGGCTTTTGAAAAGAACAGAGACGCTCAATGCCTACTCTGGACCCACTGACTCAGAATCTGCTGGGATAGTTCCCGGCTTTAAAGACCAGACGTAGTCCTCCTCTGCAGACATCTCATCAACGGTTTTTCACGCTGGGATTTCCCTCATCTGAGAAAACAGGCCAAGAGATTGTGAGGATCCATAATTAGTGTTTTAACACATTTGGCAGGACTCAGTGTTTTTCACGTTCTGTGATACTGGGATCTGCATCTCCACTGTAATGTGTTAAACCTTGAAATCTTGTCCAAAGGTCATGTCATTACCTAGAGAATCTTTCTGTGAATTCCAGGCAGACTGCCATCCTTCTGCTTCCGCCTCCTCACCTTTACAATGGGGAGAATAACGGTGACCTACCTTTTGGATGTGAGGCTTAAATGAGACAGTTGGTGCAAAGCAGTCGGCACAGGATCTGTCACAAAGTGAAGCCTTCAATAAATTATGAGGACGGTAGATTTGATTTCCCTCCAGTCGGAATATAGTTGAGTTGAAGTTAGTGGCTGTGTCACAGCTGTGTCTCAGGCTGGTGTCTGCCGCCCGGAGCTAAGCCATAAAAATCCCTAGAATAACTTTTCAAAAGCCTGTTAGCCTCTTGAGCCTCCTACACTTCTTTATTTTAATTTATTTTATTTTATTTTATTTTATTGCAGTAACAGTGGATTCTAAGATGATATGGCTTTCAGATGTACGTTGTAATATATTTCGAATTCTGTGTAGATTACGTCGTGTTCACCACCCGAAAACTAATTATAGTCCGTCACCTCACATGTGAGCCCCATCACCCCTTTGGCTCTCTCCCCGCCCCCCTCCCCCTATGGTAACCACCAATCCAATCTCCTTTGCTCCGTGTGTGTTTGTCGTTGTTTTTATCTTCTACATATGAGTGAGATCACACGGTGTTTGGTGTTTGACTTTCTCCCTCTGATTTATTTCACTTCCCGTAATACCCTCAAGGTCCATCCACGTTGTCACAAATGGTCGGATCTCATCATTTCTTAGGGCCGAGTGGCATTCCATTGTGTATACATACCACATCTTCTTTATCCATTCTTCCCTTGATGGGCACCTAGGTTGCTTCCACGTTCTGGCTGTTGTGAATAATGCTGCAGTGAACCTAGGGGTGCATGTGTCTTTCTGCATTGGTGTTTTCAAGTTCTTTGGATGAATAGCCAGCAGTGGGCTAGCTGGATCCTACATATGGTAGGTAGATGTATTCTTAGTTTTCTGAGGATACTCTATACTATACTGCTTTCCATAGTGGC
Organism: Equus caballus; assembly: GCF_041296265.1. Classification (NCBI taxonomy): domain Eukaryota; kingdom Metazoa; phylum Chordata; class Mammalia; order Perissodactyla; family Equidae; genus Equus; species Equus caballus. The sequence continues at coordinate 20,467 of NW_027221916.1, forward strand.
TGCACCAGTCTGCCCTCCCACCAGCAGTGCAGGAGAGTTCCCTTCTCTCCACATCCTCTCTGACACTTGTCTCTTGTCTTGTTAATTAGAGCCATTCTGACCAGAGTAAGGTGACATCTCCTTGTAGTTGTGATTTGCATTTCTCTGATCGCTAATGATGTTGAGTCCCTTTCCATATGCCTGTTGGCCATCCCTATACCTTCTTTGGAGAAATCACTGCTCAGATCTTTTGCCCGCCTTTTTAATTGGGTTGCTGATTTTTTTTGCTGTTGAGATGTATGAGTTCTTTCTGTGTTTTGGATATTCACCCCTTATCCGATACACGGTTTGCAAGAATCTTCTCCCAGTTGTTAGGTTGTGTTTTGGTTTTGTGGATGGTTTCCTTTGCGGTGCAGAGGATTTTTTTTTGACTTTGATGTAGTCCCATTTGTTCATTTTGTATTTTGTTTCCATTGCCCAGTCAGACGTGGTACTTGAAAATAGGCTGCTAAGACTGATGTCAAAGAGCATACTGCCTATGTTTTCTTGTAGAGGTTGCATGGTTTCGGGTGTGACATTCAAGTAAAAGCCGAGGGAGGAGGCTGCAGTTCCCCCGAGAGCGAGCGTAGCGGGGACCCTGCGTCCCTGTCAGCGCACCTTCCCGCTCCGCAAAGGTCCGAAGCGTGTGGGCGGGGCCGCAGGAGTTCTGCCAGGAGGGTGTCCCTGTCGCTGTCCGCAGTCCACCGCCAGAGGGGGGGCGGGGCAACGGCCTGGCAGCGTCTGGGCGGCGGCGCATGCGCGCGCGCGCGGAGAGGAGCGCGCTGCTGCTGGGCCGCCGTCCTGGGAGGCGTGGGAGGCGTCGGCGAGCCGCGCCTGCCTGCCCAGAGCCGAGCCCGGCGGAGTCCGGCCGCGCTGTGCTGCTCTCTCCCGGGCCGGGCTCGTCCGTTCCCCCGGCGTCCGTGGACGCCCCTCCACGGCCACGGCCGCTAGCCTGAGGAGGCCGTCCTTCAGCTCCCGCTCTTCCTGCTCGCCGGACACGGACGACCAGGGCGCCCGCGAAGAGGATGCCATCTGAGAGAGGTACCTGGGGGGCGTGGGCGTGGGGGCTGGTGGGAGGCGAGCGTGTCCCTGAGGAATAGGCTTGTGCGCCCAGAGGTGCCCGTCAGGTCGCGGGACAGCTGTGCGGCGCGGGGAGCGAGGGGGTCTCTTCGTGCGCTTCAGGCGTTCGTGGAACGGGCGGTGTGTGCCGGGCACGGGGCCAGCCTGGGCGTGCGGTGCCCGGGAGTCGGGCGCTGAAGCGCCACCCGTGGTCTCGGCTTCTTGGCAGGACAGACGCGAAGTCCATAAGGACACTGGTCTCGAGGCGTTCTGAGGAGTGCAGGTCTCCCTCTTTTCGAGGCTACGTTCCGTTGGGGTTTTCACGAAGCCTGTTGTGGCCCTGAAGCTCAGGCCGGTTCAGGGGAAGTGGCCTGTCGAGGGCCACATGATAGTTGTGTGCAGAGCCAGTGCTTTCCAAAGCCCGTGACTGTGCAGAAGTCTGCCTGTTAGGGGTGCAGTGGGGGCTGTCCGGGGAGCGTTGTGAGCACAGGTATGTGCCCCACACTTGAAAGTCTGGCAAAGAAAGCGTGAGGCTGGAGGGTGCTCCGTTCGTTCCCTCCTTCCACAGAAAGTCTGGAGAGTTGACGTTGGGACAAGTCCTTCCTTTGCTCTGGTCGGTGCGTGTTGAGTGGCCTGGACACTTGGTGAGCAAGACTGACAGGTTGTTTGACGTACTGGCCCTCACAGCCTGGTTGGAAAGGACAGACAGGCAGCCACCAATTACCTAGGAGATACGTAAAAGCAATTTTGTGTTGAGTGTTGAGAAAGACGGCATTTCCTGTTAGACTTTGTGACTTAGGCAGTGATGTTGAAGCTGAGAGCAGATGCCTAAAAGAAAAGGAGGACTTGTGCGGGAGAGTGTTGGGACAGGGCAAGGGAGGAGTAGGGCCTGTCAGAGGAGCTGAAAGAATGCCCTGGAGACTGGGGCCGCGTAGGGACTGTAGGGTGGGGAAAACAAAACTTTTCGATTGAGGCTGGCGCTTTCTATAGGTTTTTGGAGACTGAGCGTGCTGATTCAGAACGTGGCCTCCGGAGCCAGACTCTGTCAAATGGGGTCCTGGCTCTGCCACCTACGGACTGTGTGAACTTGGGCAAGTTAGTGTACCATTCTGTGTGTCAGTTTCCTGATCTGTAAAACGGGGTTGATTATCATACACGCTCCGTAGGTGAGTGTAAAGGTCAGAGGATATTTCATATCCGTAAAGTACTTAGAGCAGTGTCTGGCCTTTAGTAGGCGTTAGTAGTGGTTGATTAAAGAAATGGATAAATGCATACCTAAGTATTCAAGGCTTGGAGGCTGTCCCTGGTGAAACGTGTGAACTTGAATGGATTACACCCAACTTTGCTTAGTTTCCTTTCCGGCTTGCAGTTGCTACTGACCGCATCTGCAGCACTGTGGAATTAGAAATAATCTCCCTCGACTTGGCTGCTCTTGGTAAAACAATCTAATGCTGTCCAAATTATCCCAGGGAAATAAAAGCCTTTTCAGTAGCATAGTAGGGTTAGGCTTATTTAATATGTATTGTTTATATTGGTTTGTTTAGTGTTTGTTGGTAACCTTTTTGTTTTTCTTTTTTTTTTTTTTTTTTTTTTTTTTTGGCAAAGCTGCTCGGTTCAAAAAAGCAGATTAGCTATGAAATGGTTCAGACCCAGAGAAAAGTAGAGAGTCGTGTAAGCAGAGCACGCCTTTCCCTGATTCTCTGTCGAGAGCTTTTGTGACTCCAGCTGCTCTCTGCCTCAGACACGGTGCCCTCTGCGTGTGCAGTCATCTAAAGAGTGCAGGGTCTGGGACCGTGGAGAATCCAAGGCAGTAGTATAGTCATGCTTTGCTTAACGGTGGGGATAAGTTCTGAGGAGTGTGTCGTGGTCAGGCAATCTCGAGACTGTGCAAACACCACGGAGTTCCTAAACCTGGATGGCAGAGCCTCCTACACACCTAGGCCATATGGGACTAATCTGATGGGACCCCCGTTGTTGACTGAAACGTCCCGATGTAGGGCATGACTGTACTTCCCAACTCCAAGGGCACGGAAGTGTAGCCTGAGGGGCTTTTGAAAAGAACAGAGACGCTCAATGCCTACTCTGGACCCACTGACTCAGAATCTGCTGGGATAGTTCCCGGCTTTAAAGACCAGACGTAGTCCTCCTCTGCAGACATCTCATCAACGGTTTTTCACGCTGGGATTTCCCTCATCTGAGAAAACAGGCCAAGAGATTGTGAGGATCCATAATTAGTGTTTTAACACATTTGGCAGGACTCAGTGTTTTTCACGTTCTGTGATACTGGGATCTGCATCTCCACTGTAATGTGTTAAACCTTGAAATCTTGTCCAAAGGTCATGTCATTACCTAGAGAATCTTTCTGTGAATTCCAGGCAGACTGCCATCCTTCTGCTTCCGCCTCCTCACCTTTACAATGGGGAGAATAACGGTGACCTACCTTTTGGATGTGAGGCTTAAATGAGACAGTTGGTGCAAAGCAGTCGGCACAGGATCTGTCACAAAGTGAAGCCTTCAATAAATTATGAGGACGGTAGATTTGATTTCCCTCCAGTCGGAATATAGTTGAGTTGAAGTTAGTGGCTGTGTCACAGCTGTGTCTCAGGCTGGTGTCTGCCGCCCGGAGCTAAGCCATAAAAATCCCTAGAATAACTTTTCAAAAGCCTGTTAGCCTCTTGAGCCTCCTACACTTCTTTATTTTAATTTATTTTATTTTATTTTATTTTATTGCAGTAACAGTGGATTCTAAGATGATATGGCTTTCAGATGTACGTTGTAATATATTTCGAATTCTGTGTAGATTACGTCGTGTTCACCACCCGAAAACTAATTATAGTCCGTCACCTCACATGTGAGCCCCATCACCCCTTTGGCTCTCTCCCCGCCCCCCTCCCCCTATGGTAACCACCAATCCAATCTCCTTTGCTCCGTGTGTGTTTGTCGTTGTTTTTATCTTCTACATATGAGTGAGATCACACGGTGTTTGGTGTTTGACTTTCTCCCTCTGATTTATTTCACTTCCCGTAATACCCTCAAGGTCCATCCACGTTGTCACAAATGGTCGGATCTCATCATTTCTTAGGGCCGAGTGGCATTCCATTGTGTATACATACCACATCTTCTTTATCCATTCTTCCCTTGATGGGCACCTAGGTTGCTTCCACGTTCTGGCTGTTGTGAATAATGCTGCAGTGAACCTAGGGGTGCATGTGTCTTTCTGCATTGGTGTTTTCAAGTTCTTTGGATGAATAGCCAGCAGTGGGCTAGCTGGATCCTACATATGGTAGGTAGATGTATTCTTAGTTTTCTGAGGATACTCTATACTATACTGCTTTCCATAGTGGCTGCACCAGTCTGCCCTCCCACCAGCAGTGCAGGAGAGTTCCCTTCTCTCCACATCCTCTCTGACACTTGTCTCTTGTCTTGTTAATTAGAGCCATTCTGACCAGAGTAAGGTGACATCTCCTTGTAGTTGTGATTTGCATTTCTCTGATCGCTAATGATGTTGAGTCCCTTTCCATATGCCTGTTGGCCATCCCTATACCTTCTTTGGAGAAATCACTGCTCAGATCTTTTGCCCGCCTTTTTAATTGGGTTGCTGATTTTTTTTGCTGTTGAGATGTATGAGTTCTTTCTGTGTTTTGGATATTCACCCCTTATCCGATACACGGTTTGCAAGAATCTTCTCCCAGTTGTTAGGTTGTGTTTTGGTTTTGTGGATGGTTTCCTTTGCGGTGCAGAGGATTTTTTTTTGACTTTGATGTAGTCCCATTTGTTCATTTTGTATTTTGTTTCCATTGCCCAGTCAGACGTGGTACTTGAAAATAGGCTGCTAAGACTGATGTCAAAGAGCATACTGCCTATGTTTTCTTGTAGAGGTTGCATGGTTTCGGGTGTGACATTCAAGTAAAAGCCGAGGGAGGAGGCTGCAGTTCCCCCGAGAGCGAGCGTAGCGGGGACCCTGCGTCCCTGTCAGCGCACCTTCCCGCTCCGCAAAGGTCCGAAGCGTGTGGGCGGGGCCGCAGGAGTTCTGCCAGGAGGGTGTCCCTGTCGCTGTCCGCAGTCCACCGCCAGAGGGGGGGCGGGGCAACGGCCTGGCAGCGTCTGGGCGGCGGCGCATGCGCGCGCGCGCGGAGAGGAGCGCGCTGCTGCTGGGCCGCCGTCCTGGGAGGCGTGGGAGGCGTCGGCGAGCCGCGCCTGCCTGCCCAGAGCCGAGCCCGGCGGAGTCCGGCCGCGCTGTGCTGCTCTCTCCCGGGCCGGGCTCGTCCGTTCCCCCGGCGTCCGTGGACGCCCCTCCACGGCCACGGCCGCTAGCCTGAGGAGGCCGTCCTTCAGCTCCCGCTCTTCCTGCTCGCCGGACACGGACGACCAGGGCGCCCGCGAAGAGGATGCCATCTGAGAGAGGTACCTGGGGGGCGTGGGCGTGGGGGCTGGTGGGAGGCGAGCGTGTCCCTGAGGAATAGGCTTGTGCGCCCAGAGGTGCCCGTCAGGTCGCGGGACAGCTGTGCGGCGCGGGGAGCGAGGGGGTCTCTTCGTGCGCTTCAGGCGTTCGTGGAACGGGCGGTGTGTGCCGGGCACGGGGCCAGCCTGGGCGTGCGGTGCCCGGGAGTCGGGCGCTGAAGCGCCACCCGTGGTCTCGGCTTCTTGGCAGGACAGACGCGAAGTCCATAAGGACACTGGTCTCGAGGCGTTCTGAGGAGTGCAGGTCTCCCTCTTTTCGAGGCTACGTTCCGTTGGGGTTTTCACGAAGCCTGTTGTGGCCCTGAAGCTCAGGCCGGTTCAGGGGAAGTGGCCTGTCGAGGGCCACATGATAGTTGTGTGCAGAGCCAGTGCTTTCCAAAGCCCGTGACTGTGCAGAAGTCTGCCTGTTAGGGGTGCAGTGGGGGCTGTCCGGGGAGCGTTGTGAGCACAGGTATGTGCCCCACACTTGAAAGTCTGGCAAAGAAAGCGTGAGGCTGGAGGGTGCTCCGTTCGTTCCCTCCTTCCACAGAAAGTCTGGAGAGTTGACGTTGGGACAAGTCCTTCCTTTGCTCTGGTCGGTGCGTGTTGAGTGGCCTGGACACTTGGTGAGCAAGACTGACAGGTTGTTTGACGTACTGGCCCTCACAGCCTGGTTGGAAAGGACAGACAGGCAGCCACCAATTACCTAGGAGATACGTAAAAGCAATTTTGTGTTGAGTGTTGAGAAAGACGGCATTTCCTGTTAGACTTTGTGACTTAGGCAGTGATGTTGAAGCTGAGAGCAGATGCCTAAAAGAAAAGGAGGACTTGTGCGGGAGAGTGTTGGGACAGGGCAAGGGAGGAGTAGGGCCTGTCAGAGGAGCTGAAAGAATGCCCTGGAGACTGGGGCCGCGTAGGGACTGTAGGGTGGGGAAAACAAAACTTTTCGATTGAGGCTGGCGCTTTCTATAGGTTTTTGGAGACTGAGCGTGCTGATTCAGAACGTGGCCTCCGGAGCCAGACTCTGTCAAATGGGGTCCTGGCTCTGCCACCTACGGACTGTGTGAACTTGGGCAAGTTAGTGTACCATTCTGTGTGTCAGTTTCCTGATCTGTAAAACGGGGTTGATTATCATACACGCTCCGTAGGTGAGTGTAAAGGTCAGAGGATATTTCATATCCGTAAAGTACTTAGAGCAGTGTCTGGCCTTTAGTAGGCGTTAGTAGTGGTTGATTAAAGAAATGGATAAATGCATACCTAAGTATTCAAGGCTTGGAGGCTGTCCCTGGTGAAACGTGTGAACTTGAATGGATTACACCCAACTTTGCTTAGTTTCCTTTCCGGCTTGCAGTTGCTACTGACCGCATCTGCAGCACTGTGGAATTAGAAATAATCTCCCTCGACTTGGCTGCTCTTGGTAAAACAATCTAATGCTGTCCAAATTATCCCAGGGAAATAAAAGCCTTTTCAGTAGCATAGTAGGGTTAGGCTTATTTAATATGTATTGTTTATATTGGTTTGTTTAGTGTTTGTTGGTAACCTTTTTGTTTTTCTTTTTTTTTTTTTTTTTTTTTTTTTTGGCAAAGCTGCTCGGTTCAAAAAAGCAGATTAGCTATGAAATGGTTCAGACCCAGAGAAAAGTAGAGAGTCGTGTAAGCAGAGCACGCCTTTCCCTGATTCTCTGTCGAGAGCTTTTGTGACTCCAGCTGCTCTCTGCCTCAGACACGGTGCCCTCTGCGTGTGCAGTCATCTAAAGAGTGCAGGGTCTGGGACCGTGGAGAATCCAAGGCAGTAGTATAGTCATGCTTTGCTTAACGGTGGGGATAAGTTCTGAGGAGTGTGTCATGGTCAGGCAATCTCGAGACTGTGCAAACACCACGGAGTTCCTAAACCTGGATGGCAGAGCCTCCTACACACCTAGGCCATATGGGACTAATCTGATGGGACCCCCGTTGTTGACTGAAACGTCCCGATGTAGGGCATGACTGTACTTCCCAACTCCAAGGGCACGGAAGTGTAGCCTGAGGGGCTTTTGAAAAGAACAGAGACGCTCAATGCCTACTCTGGACCCACTGACTCAGAATCTGCTGGGATAGTTCCCGGCTTTAAAGACCAGACGTAGTCCTCCTCTGCAGACATCTCATCAACGGTTTTTCACGCTGGGATTTCCCTCATCTGAGAAAACAGGCCAAGAGATTGTGAGGATCCATAATTAGTGTTTTAACACATTTGGCAGGACTCAGTGTTTTTCACGTTCTGTGATACTGGGATCTGCATCTCCACTGTAATGTGTTAAACCTTGAAATCTTGTCCAAAGGTCATGTCATTACCTAGAGAATCTTTCTGTGAATTCCAGGCAGACTGCCATCCTTCTGCTTCCGCCTCCTCACCTTTACAATGGGGAGAATAACGGTGACCTACCTTTTGGATGTGAGGCTTAAATGAGACAGTTGGTGCAAAGCAGTCGGCACAGGATCTGTCACAAAGTGAAGCCTTCAATAAATTATGAGGACGGTAGATTTGATTTCCCTCCAGTCGGAATATAGTTGAGTTGAAGTTAGTGGCTGTGTCACAGCTGTGTCTCAGGCTGGTGTCTGCCGCCCGGAGCTAAGCCATAAAAATCCCTAGAATAACTTTTCAAAAGCCTGTTAGCCTCTTGAGCCTCCTACACTTCTTTATTTTAATTTATTTTATTTTATTTTATTTTATTGCAGTAACAGTGGATTCTAAGATGATATGGCTTTCAGATGTACGTTGTAATATATTTCGAATTCTGTGTAGATTACATCGTGTTCACCACCCGAAAACTAATTATAGTCCGTCACCTCACATGTGAGCCCCATCACCCCTTTGGCTCTCTCCCCGCCCCCCTCCCCCTATGGTAACCACCAATCCAATCTCCTTTGCTCCGTGTGTGTTTGTCGTTGTTTTTATCTTCTACATATGAGTGAGATCACACGGTGTTTGGTGTTTGACTTTCTCCCTCTGATTTATTTCACTTCACGTAATACCCTCAAGGTCCATCCACGTTGTCACAAATGGTCGGATCTCATCATTTCTTAGGGCCGAGTGGCATTCCATTGTGTATACATACCACATCTTCTTTATCCATTCTTCCCTTGATGGGCACCTAGGTTGCTTCCACGTTCTGGCTGTTGTGAATAATGCTGCAGTGAACCTAGGGGTGCATGTGTCTTTCTGCATTGGTGTTTTCAAGTTCTTTGGATGAATAGCCAGCAGTGGGCTAGCTGGATCCTACATATGGTAGGTAGATGTATTCTTAGTTTTCTGAGGATACTCTATACTATACTGCTTTCCATAGTGGCTGCACCAGTCTGCCCTCCCACCAGCAGTGCAGGAGAGTTCCCTTCTCTCCACATCCTCTCTGACACTTGTCTCTTGTCTTGTTAATTAGAGCCATTCTGACCAGAGTAAGGTGACATCTCCTTGTAGTTGTGATTTGCATTTCTCTGATCGCTAATGATGTTGAGTCCCTTTCCATATGCCTGTTGGCCATCCCTATACCTTCTTTGGAGAAATCACTGCTCAGATCTTTTGCCCGCCTTTTTAATTGGGTTGCTGATTTTTTTTTGCTGTTGAGATGTATGAGTTCTTTCTGTGTTTTGGATATTCACCCCTTATCCGATACACGGTTTGCAAGAATCTTCTCCCAGTTGTTAGGTTGTGTTTTGGTTTTGTGGATGGTTTCCTTTGCGGTGCAGAGGATTTTTTTTTGACTTTGATGTAGTCCCATTTGTTCATTTTGTATTTTGTTTCCATTGCCCAGTCAGACGTGGTACTTGAAAATAGGCTGCTAAGACTGATGTCAAAGAGCATACTGCCTATGTTTTCTTGTAGAGGTTGCATGGTTTCGGGTGTGACATTCAAGTAAAAGCCGAGGGAGGAGGCTGCAGTTCCCCCGAGAGCGAGCGTAGCGGGGACCCTGCGTCCCTGTCAGCGCACCTTCCCGCTCCGCAAAGGTCCGAAGCGTGTGGGCGGGGCCGCAGGAGTTCTGCCAGGAGGGTGTCCCTGTCGCTGTCCGCAGTCCACCGCCAGAGGGGGGGCGGGGCAACGGCCTGGCAGCGTCTGGGCGGCGGCGCATGCGCGCGCGCGCGGAGAGGAGCGCGCTGCTGCTGGGCCGCCGTCCTGGGAGGCGTGGGAGGCGTCGGCGAGCCGCGCCTGCCTGCCCAGAGCCGAGCCCGGCGGAGTCCGGCCGCGCTGTGCTGCTCTCTCCCGGGCCGGGCTCGTCCGTTCCCCCGGCGTCCGTGGACGCCCCTCCACGGCCACGGCCGCTAGCCTGAGGAGGCCGTCCTTCAGCTCCCGCTCTTCCTGCTCGCCGGACACGGACGACCAGGGCGCCCGCGAAGAGGATGCCATCTGAGAGAGGTACCTGGGGGGCGTGGGCGTGGGGGCTGGTGGGAGGCGAGCGTGTCCCTGAGGAATAGGCTTGTGCGCCCAGAGGTGCCCGTCAGGTCGCGGGACAGCTGTGCGGCGCGGGGAGCGAGGGGGTCTCTTCGTGCGCTTCAGGCGTTCGTGGAACGGGCGGTGTGTGCCGGGCACGGGGCCAGCCTGGGCGTGCGGTGCCCGGGAGTCGGGCGCTGAAGCGCCACCCGTGGTCTCGGCTTCTTGGCAGGACAGACGCGAAGTCCATAAGGACACTGGTCTCGAGGCGTTCTGAGGAGTGCAGGTCTCCCTCTTTTCGAGGCTACGTTCCGTTGGGGTTTTCACGAAGCCTGTTGTGGCCCTGAAGCTCAGGCCGGTTCAGGGGAAGTGGCCTGTCGAGGGCCACATGATAGTTGTGTGCAGAGCCAGTGCTTTCCAAAGCCCGTGACTGTGCAGAAGTCTGCCTGTTAGGGGTGCAGTGGGGGCTGTCCGGGGAGCGTTGTGAGCACAGGTATGTGCCCCACACTTGAAAGTCTGGCAAAGAAAGCGTGAGGCTGGAGGGTGCTCCGTTCGTTCCCTCCTTCCACAGAAAGTCTGGAGAGTTGACGTTGGGACAAGTCCTTCCTTTGCTCTGGTCGGTGCGTGTTGAGTGGCCTGGACACTTGGTGAGCAAGACTGACAGGTTGTTTGACGTACTGGCCCTCACAGCCTGGTTGGAAAGGACAGACAGGCAGCCACCAATTACCTAGGAGATACGTAAAAGCAATTTTGTGTTGAGTGTTGAGAAAGACGGCATTTCCTGTTAGACTTTGTGACTTAGGCAGTGATGTTGAAGCTGAGAGCAGATGCCTAAAAGAAAAGGAGGACTTGTGCGGGAGAGTGTTGGGACAGGGCAAGGGAGGAGTAGGGCCTGTCAGAGGAGCTGAAAGAATGCCCTGGAGACTGGGGCCGCGTAGGGACTGTAGGGTGGGGAAAACAAAACTTTTCGATTGAGGCTGGCGCTTTCTATAGGGTTTTGGAGACTGAGCGTGCTGATTCAGAACGTGGCCTCCAGAGCCAGACTCTGTCAAATGGGGTCCTGGCTCTGCCACCTACGGACTGTGTGAACTTGGGCAAGTTAGTGTACCATTCTGTGTGTCAGTTTCCTGATCTGTAAAACGGGGTTGATTATCATACACGCTCCGTAGGTGAGTGTAAAGGTCAGAGGATATTTCATATCCGTAAAGTACTTAGAGCAGTGTCTGGCCCTTAGTAGGCGTTAGTAGTGGTTGATTAAAGAAATGGATAAATGCATACCTAAGTATTCAAGGCTTGGAGGCTGTCCCTGGTGAAATGTGTGAACTTGAATGGATTACACCCAACTTTGCTTAGTTTCCTTTCCGGCTTGCAGTTGCTACTGACCGCATCTGCAGCACTGTGGAATTAGAAATAATCTCCCTCGACTTGGCTGCTCTTGGTTAAACAATCTAATGCTGTCCAAATTATCCCAGGGAAATAAAAGCCTTTTCAGTAGCATAGCAGGGTTAGGCTTATTTAATATGTATTGTTTATATTGGTTTGTTTAGTGTTTGTTGGTAACCTTTTTTTTGTCTTTTTTTCTTTTTTTTTTTTTTTTTTTTTTTTTGGCAAAGCTGCTCGGTTCAAAAAAGCAGATTAGCTATGAAATGGTTCAGACCCAGAGAAAAGTAGAGAGTCGTGTAAGCAGAGCACGCCTTTCCTTGACTCTCTGTCGAGAGCTTTTGTGATTCCAGCTGCTCTCTGCCTCAGACACGGTGCCCTCTGCGTGTGCAGTCATCTAAAGAGTGCAGGGTCTGGGACCGTGGAGAATCCAAGGCAGTAGTATAGTCATGCTTTGCTTAACGGTGGGGATAAGTTCTGAGGAGTGTGTCATGGTCAGGCAATCTCGAGACTGTGCAAACACCACGGAGTTCCTAAACCTGGATGGCAGAGCCTCCTACACACCTAGGCCATATGGGACTAATCTGATGGGACCCCCGTTGTTGACTGAAACGTCCCGATGTAGGGCATGACTGTACTTCCCAACTCCAAGGGCGCGGAAGTGTAGCCTGTGGGGCTTTTGAAAAGAACAGAGACGCTCAAGGCCTACTCTGGACCCACTGACTCAGAATCTACTGGGATAGTTTCCGGCTCTAAAGACCAGACGTAGTCCTCCTCTGCAGACATCTCATCAACGGTTTTTCACGCTGGGATTTCCCTCATCTGAGAAAACAGGCCAAGAGATTGTGAGGATCCATAATTAGTGTTTTAATACATTTGGCAGGACTCGGTGTTTTTCACGTTCTGTGATACTGGGATCTGCATCTCCACTGTGATGTGTTAAACCTTGAAATCTTGTCCAGAGGTCATGTCATTACCTAGAGAATCCTTCTGTGAATTCCAGGCAGATTGCCATCTTTCTGCTCCCGCCTCCTCATCTTTACAATGGGGAGAATAACGGTAACCTACCTTTTGGATGTGAGGATTAAGTGAGACAGTTGGTGCAAAGCAGTCGGCACAGGATCTGGCACAAAGTGAAGCCTTCAATAAATTATGATGACAGTAGTTTTGATTTCCCTCCATTCAGAATATAGTTGATTTGAAGTTAGTGGCTGTGTCACAGCTGTGTCTCAGGCTGGTGTCTGCCGCCCGGAGCTAAGCCATAAAAATCCCTAGAATAACTTTTCAAAAGCCTGTTAGCCTCTTCAGCCTCCTACACTTCTTTATTTTATTTTATTTTATTTTATTTTATTTCATTTCATTTTATTTTATTTTATTTTATTGCAGTAACAGTGGATTCTAAGATGATATAGCTTTCAGATGTACGTTGTAATATATTTCGAATTCTGTGTAGATTACGTCGTGTTCACCACCCGAAAACTAATTATAGTCCGTCACCTCACATGTGAGCCTCATCACCCCTTTGGCTCTCTCCCCTCCCCCCTCCCCCTATGGTAACCACCAGTCCAATCTCCTTTGCTCTGTGTGTGTTTGTCGTTGTTTTTATCTTCTACTTATGAGTGAGATCACACGGTGTTTGGTGTTTGACTTTCTCCCTCTGATTTATTTCACTTCACGTAATACCCTCAAGGTCCATCCACGTTGTCACAAATGGTCGGATCTCATCATTTCTTAGGGCCGAGTGGCATTCCATTGTGTATACATACCACATCTTCTTTATCCATTCTTCCCTTGATGGGCACCTAGGTTGCTTCCACGTTCTGGCTGTTGTGAATAATGCTGCAGTGAACCTAGGGGTGCATGTGTCTTTCTGCATTGGTGTTTTCAAGTTCTTTGGATGAATAGCCAGCAGTGGGCTAGCTGAATCATACATATGGTAGGTAGATGTATTCTTAGTTTTCTGAGAATACTCCATCCTGCTTTCCATAGTGGCTGCACCAGTCTGCCCTCCCACCAGCAGTGCAGGAGAGTTCCCTTCTCTCCACATCCTCTCTGACACTTGTCTCTTGTTAATTAGAGCCATTCTGACCAGAGTAAGGTGAAATCTCCTTGTAGTTGTGATTTGCGTTTCTCTGATCGCTAATGATGTTGAGTCCCTTTCCATATGCCTGTTGGCCATCCCTATACCTTCTTTGGAGAAATCACTGCTCAGATCTTGTGCCCGCCTTTCTAATTGGGTTGCTGATTTTCTTTTGCTGTTGAGATGTATGAGTTCTTTCTGTGTTTTGGATATTAACCCCTTATCCTATACACGGTTTGCAAGAATCTTCTCCCAGTTGTTAGGTTGTGTTTTGCTTTTGTGGATGGTTTGCTTTGCGGTGCAGAAGATTTTTTTGACTTTGATGTAGTCCCATTTGTTCATTTTGTCTTTTGTTTCCTTGCCCAGTCAGACGTGGTACTTGAAAATAGGCTGCTAAGACTGATGTCAAAGATGATACTGCCTATGTTTTCTTCTAGTCTTTGCATGGTTTCGGGTGTGACGTTCAAGTTTTTGCGGTGGGTTCGTTGGTTGGTGGTTTTGCTTTCGTGTGCGCCTGATCTAAGTATGTTCAAGTCTAAGTCTGTGCATTCCCTGGTAGCCAATAAGAAATGAAATACAGAAGTATACTTCTTTTATTTATTAAAAAAATATTATACCATATATCCAGTACCAAATGTGTTGTGAACATCCTCAGTACGCACAATTGTGAAACACATACAAGTGAGCAGAGCCCAACTGGAGAAATTACTGGGGTATTTCTGTACTCCTTCCCCCTTCCCGTTCTTCGGTCGGCCAGTGTCCTACCCTCCCAACTTCCTCAAGGTGACAGATCCTGATTGCTGTTTTTCTCCCTCATTCCTTTCCTTTTATGTGTAGTATTTTCCCTCCGTGGATGTATGTTTCTCTAAATGACATTATTATTGCTTGCTTTGATCTTTGCCAGAATGTTCTATTTATTTCTTTCACCGAAT